>NC_090696.1:58053796-58356827 GCF_040954835.1 Lepisosteus oculatus
CTTTTTCAATTCTGGTCTTCCATCACTGAAATCAGAAGTGAAAGTGAGCTCTCTTTGTATTCTCTTTTGTGTACCATTTACATCCGAAATACCATTCATCTTGACCTTGGCTTTCATATCCCATGCACTAAGGATTACATACTGTGGTACGTGACATTTTAGCAGTGGTATAATTGTCAGACAGGACGACATCATGGTTGTTCTAATTTGTAGGTCAGTTTATATGGTGGTGTATATATTTACTTATAATTATACTGTAAAGGATAAGCCGCCTGGTAAAAAAAAAAGATGAAGATGACAGTTCTACCTATCTGTACATTCATTTTAGTATGCTTTGTCTGGTAAGCATCATAACATGCTGACTTCCGATGTTCCAGTGACCTCTCCCTTCTTTCCACCCAAACTTGCTTGTTCTGATTCCTCTGAGACATCTTAAGTGTCTTTAGAATCTCCCTGAACCCCAAAAGAGCTGTTTTTTTCACAAAAGATTTCTATCTGAAAATGTTTCAAAACTACTCTCATAGTATATAGTGAGTACTTGTTCCTATGAGTATTGGCTACTCACTGGGCCCTGTCATCCATAGAATGTAAACTAGCTTTAGAGTTATGTAGAATACATAAGTCAGATAAAAAAGAAGGTTGTGAGGTGGAAGTAGTCAGACAATGAGTCAGATAGATACTGAGGTTCCAAGCCATGTGAAGCCTTTTAGGTGAGCAGGAAGATTTTGAAGTTGACTTGGAACCTAACAGGAAGCCAGTGCAAGGACTCTAGTACAGGCGTAGTGTAGTCGCCTGCATTCTGGCAGAATTCTGAACATATTGGAGTTGGTTCAGTGTGGAGTTACCTACTCCAGTGAGCAGGGAGTTGTAGTAATTAATTTTAGAAAAAATAAATGTGTTGGCGAGCCTTCCTGCAGCAGTCAAGACAACAAAGGATGCAGTCTGGCAGTGTTTCTGAGATGGAAGAATTGTTTTTACAATGTTCTTTACATGAGGATCAAAAGTCAAGCCAGGATTAAATGTGATATTCTCCATTTTTGGTTGAAATTCAATCACAGTGCGTTCACAGATAGGGTTACTGCACTGGCTTCACTTAGGTGATAGGAGGTGCCAACTAGAATGTCTTCAGTCTAGTAGCAGTTTAAGTGAAGGAAACTGAGTCATCCAGTTTATAAGTACTGTATGTACAAACACAGACAGACCACTTACAATGCAAAATGATATGGAGGCAAAATAGTATGGTTTTGCACAGGCTGTATGTACGGAGGTGTACATATGTTTCAAAATATTCAGTTTTTAATGCCTAGTTTATAGCAGATCAGGTCCTACACTGAGAATTTCGCTGCCATATTTATATTTAACAATAACGTGACTTGAAACTGGAACAGTGGCCACTTATTGTGCTTGGTATTTAGATAAATAGATAGATAATACTTTATTAATCCTGTAGGGAAATTGATGTGTTACAGCAGTCCAGCCCAATACAAGCAAAAACAGACAACAGAATAGTTATAAAACAAAAGACAACAAAATAAATAAAAATAAATAAATAAAAAATAAATACATACTGTAGGTGTGTGCAAAATGTGATGATGATGATCATAGTCACTGTAAAAACAATAAAATATGTGCAAAATGTGCATAGGTTTATACAGACTGATTGTCCAAAAAGTACAATGGAGCAAACATGCTGTCCATAGACGAACAAATGAAGGGCTAACAGTCCTAGCCTGGGGTAGCGTTATACACCCTGACAGTCGCCGGGAGGAAATACCTGCGGAAACGTTCTCTTGAACACTGCAGCTGGAGCAGTCTGTTGCTGAAAGTGCTCCGCTGCTCTGTAACAGTCCCATGAAGTGGATGAGAGGTGTTGTTCATGATGGCTGTGAGCTTGGTCAGCATTCTCCTCTCAGCCACCACCTCCATGGGGTCAAGGCTCATCCCCAACACAGAGCCAGCCTTCTTGATAAGTTTATTGAGCCTATTTGCATCTTTTGTCATGATGCTGCTGCCCCAGCATACAACAGCGTAGAAGAAGGCCGCTGCCACCACTGATTCATAAAAAATGTGTACCAGTGTTCCACATACACCAAAAGACCTGAGCCTCCTAAGAAAATAGAGTTGACTCTGACCTTTCTTGTACAGGGCGTCAGTGTTACCAGACCACTCCAGGTTATCATCCAGGTGTACCCCTAAGTACTTGTAGGAATGTACGCCCTCTATGTCCTCACCCTGGATGGAAACAGGGTTCAGCGGAGACTTATTCAAAAGACAAAATTTTATTTTGGTTTAAAAAATAGAACTGCTAATATTGTTCATTTTAGAAATGTTTCCTTTGATATAATTTATCCGTCTGTGGTAGAATCATTCAGTCCATTTACTGCTAAGGAATTAGTAAGTTTCTGTCCTACAATATTCATTCCTTTATGGCCTGTTGGGACTTGAAAATCTTGCCAGTATAATAATCTACTCTGAATCTGGGCTTCTGGTCTGTCGGGACAGAGAGTAAGTCTGGCAGAATTTGTTTCCCTAAGAGCCAGATGTTAATTAAACTCCATTCAAAAAATGAATCTCAGGCACATTCAAGGTGCACACTCGACAAAGGTCCCCTTTTTGTGAATGAAAAAAATAACTGCTTTCACCACATGTATTTTTTCATTGAACCTTTGAGTCACTGTAGTTGAATTAATATTTTTTTAGTGTATCTCATTAATCATCCTTAAAAAAATTAAGAAACTGATCATTTTATGTATCTAATAAAACAATATATGAATATTGTGTATAAAACAATCATATGACAACATAGTAACATCAGAATATTGAACAATAGTAGCTGCAGAGACTTGTCAGGATTAAGTTCTGCAGCTTGTAAATATTGTTAAACATTGAAAACTTTTCTGTTTTATATCAAAGGAAACATTTCTCAAATACACAATATTAGCACTTCTATTTTTTAAACCAAAATAAAAATTCAGGTCATAAAAGTAAATAAAAAAACTTATAATTTAAAAAGTTGACAATTTGTTCGTTTTCAGTGTTTCCAGTGGTGAGTTTCTTAGATTAAGATTCTAAATATTTGAATGGAATAAATGAAGCGTTGGCCAGATATGTTTAGCAAAACAATGAGTTTACAGATTTCTGTTAATATCTCAATCCTAATATTTCCAGTAAACCACTCCTGGTCTGGCTCACCATGTTTTATGTAACCAAACTTTGGCTGCTGTTTGATACATTAGGCCTTGGATTTGTTAAGATATAAACATTGAACAAACAAAGGCACTGTGTGGGGTTTTACCAAAAACAGCTGGCATACATTTAAAATAAACAGACTAATAAATATGTATAATTGTTTATTTGCTTAACAGACACCCTTATCCAGGGCAATTTACAAAATGTATAAAAGTTAACAAAATACAAAAACAGAAGCCATTCAAATATAGTAACAAAAAGTAATAAAAACAAATGACAGGAAAAACAAAACAGTGAAGCAGGCACATTGTAGAAATGGATTGGCTGTTCAGCACTAAACACAGTTAACGTTTTGCCCATAGAGCAGAAAAAAAACCTGTGGAATAGATGCTTATGCTACGGATACCATTAAACAGAGTGCAGTTTCAGTTGGTGGTAAAAGAGTAATTACAAGTGCAATCTAAAGAATGGTCAGAGGTATTTTAGTGCTTAGTTGAAATCAGTGTTTATCCAGGTTGTGTGTTTAAGTTTTATGTAAAAAAAATGTAATGTTTTTTATGTAAAAAAAATCACATACAAAAATGAAATGTCCAGTGGGGCAGATGGATCTGGTTTTATGCAAGGAAAATGGTTTGCCATCTCTTCCAGAAGTTCTCAGATCCGTACAGAGTTATTTTAACTTGACGTTTAATGACGGAGTTTATGTAAAGTTCAGCATAAGGACAAGCGCCGGTTCCTGAAAATCACTGGCTCTAGGGTTATAAATATGCCGTAGATTGCTATTTCCTAGTGTTCTAAATGCAAACACTCTTCCACCATCTCAAAGTCTACTGCCAATACAGCTAACTCTTTGTTTATCATTGGAGGAGGGTTATAACTTCCAGCCATGTGGCCAGACGTTCATTCCAGCATATGAAATATTTTCCAACAATCACTTTATTAGGATATTTCCTGTACTGTATCTTCAGAAACTACTTTCTTCCTCACTTTTCTTCTACAACATGATTCTATATATATTATTTAATATATTTTATGTTAAAACCATTATTTAAAATGAGAGTACAATAATTAATAATGTAGTGGTAATACTTAATTTTGATAACTACTCCATTAATTTGTTTTACTAGAAGTAGGAGACAATTGCTTTTCCACAATGTAATTGACAAAACTTTGACTTTTTTTTAAAGCCTTACCTTTACCAATCACAACCTCCTTATAATCCCCATCTATGAATGGACTTCATTGCTGTGTTCTCCCCATTGATAGCTGATGTGTGGTGAGTGTACTGGTGCACCATGGTTGTGCATCAGCTGCCACATCACCCAGGTGGATGCTGCACATTTGTGGTGGTGGAGGGTAGTCCCCATTACCTGTAAAGCGCTTTGTGTGGAGTGTCCAGAAAAGCGCTATATAAGTGAAAGCAATAATTATTATGATGTTGAAGATGACGACGAATAAGGGAACTCATCAAGGTTCTTATTTATGGACTTATTAATGTGGATGTATATATTAAATATGACCTATATGTAAGCCTTATTTGTGGTTTGGGAGATGCATTACATGTAAATAATTAAGATTTAATACGCACATTGAATAATCTACATAAATATATACTGTGATCCCTTTTTGTGTGTAGCTTCTTGTAGCTCAGAAAGTACCTATGCAATAGTGTACATTCCTACTACCCATGTGGATTACTTTGCACTTTCCAAGTATCATCTCATGATTTTGTCTTTTTATAACTTGCTTAAAACTAGTTCTGTGTTTGTCAATACCTCTATTTTATTGTCATCAGCAAATGTGAATAGTTTGCTTACTATTCCATCATCTAAATTGTTGATATAATGAAAAGCAGCATGATGAAAATGGATTCCTGCAGCACACTGCTACTCACATCTGCCCAGTTAAATATTATGCTAATTAACATAACATTTTGAGAATATATGTTTTTTTTCTGTATGTTAACCAGTTCTTGATCCATGAGAATCTGATTTTTTTTAAGAGGGACCTTGTCAAATGCTTTCTGGAAATCTAAATGTCATGCCATATGCTTTAGTTATCCTCGTTGCTTGTGTGAAGAATTCAAGCAAGTTAGACAAAGACTACCCATGTTGGCTGTTAAACCATTTAGATGATATTTTCATGGAGGTTTCTGAATTAATTAATCTTTAATAGTTTTTGAAATATTACCATCCTTCTATTGGCTCTGTATCCGTGTGTTTCCAGTTCCCTACTTGTAAACTCTACTTAATTCCTTCATAATCTGTTTTTTGTATCAAACTATAAACCCTAATTTTAGACTCACAGTTTTGAGTTCTAGGATATACTTCAAAAGTTATCATATTATGATGACAATTCCCCAGTCGTCTGATCACTTCTGTTTGCTTAATTACTATATATCCTGATGTTTTTAAAAGATTAAGTCAATAACTGCACTTTGCCACGTTGGTGCTTTTATAGTGTTAAGAAGCAGTCATTAACCATTTGAACCTTCTGAGTTTCAGCTTCTGTATTCCCAGTCACTATATTCCATTTTATATGTGGAAAGTTTAAATTACCTAGTAATTTAATATCTCATTTGTTACATGCCTTCCTGATCTCATCATACAGTAAGCTACTTACACCTCTGTTAGGCGTTCTATAGCATTCACCTTTTGATAAGCCCTTTACATTTCTGCTCTCTAGGTTAACTCGTATACATTCTAAATTGCCCGGACCTTCTTGCTTTAGTTTTCTAACTTGCAGGTTATTTTTGATATACAGATGTACCACTACCTCTTCTATTGATAAAGTGTGCGTCTGTTAATTTTGTATTTCTTTCTTGTCATTCTCAATTGGTAAACCATGGTTCAACTAGTCTTACAATGTCACAGTTTCCAGTTAGTTTGGTAACCCCAAGGTCTTGTATTTTATTCTTTATACTTTTAGATTAGTGTTATAAACATGTAAGAATTGATTAATTATTTGTTTTGAATTTATTTTTGGCGCTGTCAAGGGCGATTCGGATCCCACCAGAATTGGCCTGTTTTAAGCCGTCTCCCTGTCATTTTGTAGTTTAAATACTCTTGAACTACTTAAAACATATGCGTCTCCAATACATCAGTACTCCACAAGTTCAAGAGTAACCTGTCCTTTTTGTCCATATTTCCTATCTGTTACATAATACCCCTAATGCCCCATGAGCCCCTCTGTTGTGCATCAATCTTTTGGCCAAATGTTTAACCACCGTATTTCTTCTTGCCCGTGGTGTTACTCAGAAGACCACCATAGACATTCTACTCCTAAACATGCAAACCCTTCAATTTACCTTGCAGAATCATCAGCCCACCTTTTACAGTGACATTAGTCCCATAATAGACCATGACATTTAGATCATTTAAAAAATTTAGATAAATACATACAATACAGTACAAAGACTCCTTATCACTTGTGCATACTGCAGCATCCTTTAAAAATGGAGGCCCCCCCAATATCACTGCCTAGTGATCAATGAATCCTCCCAGGTTTCTCAAGGTTGTCAGTGCCTATAAGTAAGGATTTTCAACAGCTGGACACAGCTACAGTAGATCTGTTAGATGCCTGTATGTGGTGTGCAGCTGAGGCTTACAATTTCTCTGGCCTAAAGACAACTACCACCCTGCTACCTATCTTCCTGTAGTACTTTTATTTTATTTTTTTTTTCAAAAATTAGCAGTTAATATGTTATTGCAGCCTTCCTAAAACACCACCAATTGGTTACAAGATTTTACCTTAGGGAGAATAGGTCTCACTTTGGTTAGTCTCTCTTTTGGGATTGGAATAAATAATTTTTATCTTGTTTTTAGTGGGGCACCATTACCAGTCTCCATTTTCTGTCAAATTAGGGATCTTGCTCCACATTGAATACCTGAAAAGTCAAAAACCTTAAAACCCCCATCTCATTTAATGCATGTGTGTTTCAGCTGGAAGACACAAAAAAGGCAAACAAGAGAATGGCTCACGATTGCACATCATATGAAGAAGTGATCAACACTCAGAAGAAAAATATTGAGGTAGGTAAATTACTTAATTTTGTTTTTTGTAGATCATCCAATTTGTCGGTATAGTATAATCAAATTGTATCGTTCAAAAGGGTGGGTCCTCTGTGTTCTAATGCGGATATTGGATGTTGCATCACTGTGTTTCTGTTGTTTTTTGGAGACATGACGTAGAGGCCAGGTTCCTACAGCCAGCTCAAATTTGACATTATCCAGTAACACCCTTGAGTGCTGTATAAGGTTGCTCACTGGGATTTCACATTTTCAATGTTTATTTTTTCACAGAAAAAAATATGCTAATGAAATGCCAGTGTGTTTAAAATAGGTTCTTCACCTTTTTTTAGTAGTAACACGGTGTCAGTGCATTAAAACCTTCAAATTGAATGCTTCTATTTTATGACAAAAATAATCTCCCTTTTCAAAGACTAGAGAGACATGGTTCGCACTGTAACTTAATATGAAAGCAACACTTTCTTAATATGTAAATAAAGCTTTTGACGTAAGAGATGCCATTTCTTGGTTTATTACAAATGTCCATTCTGGTGCGTATCGACACATTATAAGTTTGTGAAAACATGCTGTTTTCTTCTGTCTTGTGAATACCACTTCACCAGTTCCCATAATACTGGCTTCTCAAGAGTTGCTTTCTTTCTGAAATGATTTTATTAAAAAAAATGTGTGTCCTCACAAATATGGTAACATGTATTGTAAACTGTTATCGGATGGATAACACTTCAAATTGAGAACCTCCCCTGTACCTGGGTCAGACAGAGAAAGCATTTTACTAGTGTCAATGATATTTAAAATAACAATTAACTATTAACAGTATTTTGTATACAGTAAAAGCCTAAATGCTAACAATAGGCAATTCTAATTATATGAAAAATAGCTAATAAAACAAAACAAAAAATGGATCATTGAAAGTAGTTAATTTAGCCGCCTGGCAAAACAACACAGTTTATTTTGTAAACGTTCTGAAGTTTATCAACTACAGTAATTAGTTATGAGGTCACAAAGTAATTTGTAGAAAGAGAAAATAATGACTGATAACAGTTGGATGAAGCTAAACTATAATAGAAACAAAAGGGGTTATTTCAGCATGTGATCACAGTTTTCTATTGAGCTGAATATCTCATAACAACATGAGGTTACAAATAAGAAAAGGTCCATCCAGACTTGTGGGGCTTCAGTCAATACTTGTGACTCTCATGTAAATACAGTACATACTATATCTGTTTTCTTCTACACAAGAAGGTCCTTGGGTTTCAGCTTCCTTTGGAAACTGTCTGGAGGTGAATTGTACCTAAGCCATGTCCCTGTATGGTTAAATGATTCTCCACTTGCTTCTAGCACATCTTTGTTTGTAAGCAAATTTAACGACTTACCTGAAAAGTTCATTATAATATATGAAAGGTTACAACGAGAGAAAATCATTCATCCTGTTTAGCTTTGTTTGGTTATTAACTGATTAATTATCAATAATATCATCTAGCTCTTTCTTAAAGGATACAAGGGTATCAGCTTCAACATGGCTGTGCAGCTTGCTCAATACTCTCCCCCACCCCCCACTTACCATAAAAGATCTGCCCCTTGTTCACAGTGTAAAAGCAGAAGCCAACAGCAAACCAAAATGTGCCTACAGTCAAGCAAGAAAACATAGACTGATATTAAAGAACAAAATACCACATTTTTCACCATAACTAATATAGCATTGTATTGGACACCATTGCTATGGATGAAGTCTGGGAGGCAGAGTCCCTGTGGCTGAGCCTGCTGTCCTCTGACCTTCCCTTGTTACCCCTGCCTAAGATCATGGACTAGAAGAGCAAGTGGGGGATTCTTCTCTTGAAGTGGGAACTCTGTTTGCAGCCCTCTGGCCCTTAAATATCAAGGAGGAGAAGTGTTCTCTCTTCCCCCCCCCGGACTGTTTGTTGCTGTCCTTGGTCTGCTGTTGGGAGCTAGTCTGGTTTTGTTTGAGTGAAACTGACTTGATTGCTGAACACTAAAATATATTAAGGTTGAGGAAATATAAATATCGGAGGCTGTTACATATAAGTCCTGAAAGACTATACAAAGTAATATAGAGAATTTGTGTAGTAGTTGTAAAGCATGATAATAGAATACAGCACTCACTGGCCAATAGTATAGGAAGGACAGTTTGAATAGTAGTATAGTCTTAGTCCACACTGAAAAGTAGAAAATATAAAATACACAATATTGTGGCAGTGGAGCCCTTTTCAGGTGTGAAACATCCATAGTCGAAAAAGTTTACTTTTCGGCCTAAAATTAACCTCTGCTTGTTGATTTGGAAATTGCATGGTGATGTATATCCTCGCTCTAATCTCTTTAGTAATACTATAGTTGTAAATAATGTTCAAATCGATAACAATTAAATGGTCACATCCCTGATCTCCAACAACCAGTGCTCGGTTTGATTGGGAACAGGGAGGAATGCAATTTCTTTATTAAAAGGAGTACAAAAATAATGTACCCTAATAAAATCAATTTTCTTGAAAGGAAGCACCTCCCCTACCATGGAGTAATGATACATTCACGGATCATTCTATAGAGCTATGTTTCTTTCAACCATGCACATCCACAACTAGGATGACAATGTTAATCTTTAATACATTCTAGCACTGTTCCTTTGATTATTGCTTTAAAATGTGACTACTGCAAACAATCAAATAATCTATTCTTCTGAACTTCTTCCAATAGTGAGAAGGTTTGAGTAATATCAGGAATAATCTACAAATCAAAAGGTGTAAATACAGTACACTTGCCTATCTCTGTGAAATACAATATCTAAAATTGATCTTGAAGCATATTTGTAAACTGTCTTCAAATACATTAAAACAGAATTAAAAAAATGAGAGATGAAAAATAACAGTGAATAAATCAATTTCTTATGGATGCATTCTTTCTTGATGGACCTCAGGCTGAAATACCTGTAGATTTTAAACTTGCTCCCATTACTACCACTGCTTGCAAAAGGTTAAAGAAAATAAATGCTTCAGGTGTTATGTGAAACTGTTTGTTACAAAACAAGAGATATACTGTAGAAAACTCATTAAAACACTGAAGATCTCAAACTCTAAATGCCAGCTTTTATGTTTGTCATGTGAGGTTTTTCTGAATTCTTCAATTGTAGTTAGATAAGTTTGTGACAATTGTCTGTTTCTATCAAATCTTGGATTGCAAGGATTACTCTGAACTCCAAGATTGAGGTCAAGGTCTGTATATTTGAGGATACAGTTACAATTTATTCTTCAAGCATATTGATCAAATAATTTCATCCAGCCTTTTTTTAAAATATCCTCGATCAAAATCATTTCAAAGCCTGTACCAGACTCCCACAATCGTTTAGTGTGTCCCAATTCCTCTTTATGTCCCAAACTCTGATGAAGTTGTGATATGTTTATCATTAAGGTATGCACTATTAAAGATATCACTTCTGGTATTGAGGACTTCATACAGCTCATTGAGATAAATAGAAGAATAATTATTTTATAACTGACTATAATGACCATAAATGACATACTCCTATACATCTGTACGTCTTCATTTTCTTTATAAATCATATCATATCTTTAATAAAACATTTTAAAAAACATTCCTTGTTTGTGCTTTGAAATTCTGCCAAATATGTGACGCTTACTTCTGTTCCAAACCTCTGAAATGTCGTGCTGGCCTGTGGAGCTCCTCTCTAGTTGACATACTATAAGGTCTCCACAGAAAACTTAACATTTTAAAATGTGGTTTTGGATTACTGATTAGAACTGGCATGTACTTTTTATCATCAGCCTTTTTAAAATTTTGCAAAGAGTGTTCCATTCTGTATGTGCATGAAAAGCAAGAAAGAAAATGCATTTCTATCATATATTCTATTGTAGGGTGCAGTTTCATATAAACATGATGATCTATTTTTATAAAAGAGATTATCTTAAATGCTCTTAAATAGTTGTTCTCCATATGTTTCTCAAATGCAGCCCCAGATGGAAAACTTCAGGACTCCCCCTGTTTTTTGTTCTGATTGTACATTAATGTTTTATAGCTACTTTTCCAAATTACATTTACTACTTAAATATCAACTGTCACATTTGATTCAGGATTTATTTGTCTATATATTATAATGCTCAAATAATTTTAAAGTTGTCACTCAAACTGATTTCTGCTTGGACTTTTAATACATTCTCTTGAATGATAAAACACTTAAATTGTTACGTGTTTTTTTTAGTTCTTTACTACTGGGAGGTTATAGGTTTACTGTATGGTTATAATCATGATGCCGGATTGTACATTATTTAGCAACAGAAATGAAGAATAAAGACAGAATGAAGAGTTTATTACAGACAGTCTGCTCTACTGATTCTTTAAACCTTCACTTCTATTTGCTACTACCTGTATCAATCTTTGCTACCTTTGCTACCGTCAGTGTTTGCTGGGTAACTAACGCAAACTGTGAGCTTTAGTGCAGACGAATATGTATAAATAAATATATATCCTCAAATTTATATATTTATATATTCAATAAAGAAAGCTACAGTCAAAGACAACAGAAGTGCATAACAATGCTACAAGAGTTTTTATATGTGGAGTTGATCACTTATTGTAGAGGAGTGATTGGATTGTGAAGTTGCTTAAAATCTAAATTTGCATAAATACATTATATTTTAGTAATTGTTTTCTGAAACAAATACATAATTTAACCTTGGTGATTCTTGAAGGGCATATTAGTGTTAGATGGTGTCACAGCCCATTTCTCCCACACTCACACAATTGAATTATCCACCCTTCTTTCAAGAGAACACAGCCTCATTGGTGTTCACCACGAACAAGTTTGGGGTGGCTTTTTGAAGCCCCAGCCTGCCTCACACTGTTTTTCCCCCGTGTTTTTAGGAAGCATACACAAATCTAGCAAGTGCCAATGAGGAGATAAGCCGTCTGCGCTCAGAGTGTGCAAACCGAGAGACCCTGGTAGTCAAATCTCAGACTGAGCTGCAGGATGTTCAGCACCACTGGGAGACTGAGAAAATGCGCGCCATGGAAGCTGAGAAAGAAATCCAGAAGCTTACCCAGGTTTACCAGCAGGATTCGCAGGTATTCTGTTCAATAGGTGCTGTTGTTAAGCAGATTTTTTTCTACTTTCCCACAAATAAAAATATAAAATCAGAAGCAAGGTTATGACTAAGGAAAGCCAATTATCCTCACTCTGGATGGTAATGGCATACTGATCCATGTACACCAGTGAGTTTCTTAAAATACTAGTGCATCAGCATCTCTGATGTACTTTATAATCTGTTCCTAATATCAGTATCCATTGTTGTTTTTAATATTGAATTGACTAATTACCTGAAACCTGCAACTACTTTGAAAAAATAGTCATTATTTCTAGTCCAGGAGTCAGAAGTTGCTATATACTTTTTCACTCTTTGTACTTATCCATTCTGTCTGTCTGAACTCTTACTTTTACAAATGAAAGCCTGTATCTTCTAACATAAATTAACCTGGAGATGTCATAATGTGTTTGGATTATTTAAATTTCCTTTTTTTGGATCAATTTTTAATATGGTGCCCAACATGGAGTATGGTAATGCACAGAAGAATTTAATCTCTTTCATTATTCATTGACAAAATATTAAAAAAAACTTTACTTATTTGATATATAGCTATTTTTGCACAGTTCTAATTCTGATGTTGACTTTGTTTCCTGATTTGGTGTGTACAGTTCTCAAATATAAATGAAGACTACAGCAAATCAATAATAATTTTGTCCTTTTCTTACTCTTGAGTTCATTTGGTACTTTTTTTTACTACAGAAGATTAGTGCTCAGTGCAGGTTAAGATGCAGCTTGCACCATATTGCAACCCTGGGACTCTGCAACACTCCCACCACCAGCAAGGGGCACTGCTGCTGCATCAAAATCAGCATGTCATGGGCAGCGTTTACCCAGAAGCATTTACTTCATTTGGGTGCTTCCTGTCAGACCATTAGCCACTGTGTAAAATATAATCCCAATGAGCCACTTTTCTTGAGAGAATGATGATAATTTCTTTAGTTTTGTTTCTAATATTCTGTAGGTTTATCGTAAATCACGGAAAAGGGCTAGTGTACACTGTTCTATTTTGGAAGTCCCTTGGAAATATACACGTGATATAATGTATTAAAACATTACTACTGACACTGAGCCTTCCACTGACTATTTAGTTGTTCACATGTTCTTGATGATCCCAGGCTGGGAGGGAGTGACAACCTCCTCATGTATGCATGTTAGATCCGCCTACCCCTCTGTTTACTTTATGGACACCACAAATAGTATAAACAGGCAAATCTAGCCATGATGATGGAATAATGAATGATTTGTAATGGTTTTTTCATTTGAGAAAAAAGAAGGACTTTTGAACCTGCTTACTTCAGTAATAAGCTAAGATTTTAATAGTCTGAAGAACTGCTTCGTTGTTGGTCATGCATTTAATCCAACACAGAGTTTTGACCAATAAATACGATCTTTTGTTTAGAGTTAGTTTTGGTGGATTCCTTTGGTCTGCTGTTCCCAGTCATCTTTTGAACATTTTTTGAAGGTTTAAAGGCACCAAATACAGCTTATTTAAAGAGAACCATCACCTGATGAAATCAGAAGGTAATAATTCCCATGTTAAGCGTCTCTTAAAACAGCTGGGGTCTCGACATAACTTGATGAGGTTACGAGAAAAAAGGTACTTCAGAGCAAGTAAGCACACTTGGACTCTAGCTCTTAATCCCTTACTTTATTTTCTTTAAAATGTCCTTTAGTTTTTCTATAAAGGACTCCTCAAAGAACATTATATCCAATTAATTGCTATCGAACTGAAGAATTAATGATGTATGGAGAAAACAGTATAGGACTTTATATTTAACATATTTATTAGCAATGCTAGTGTTGAAGTAGAATGTAAGAGTATTAGAATACTTATATCAATATGACAATAATTAATTTTCTTAGTCACAGTTGAGGTTTATAAAAAAATGTAGCAATCAGTGAAGCTGTTTCTTTATTTAAGAAAAGAAACAATGGTATTAGCAGAATTGGTTTCCATCCGGTTTGAAAAGACCTCAAATACATCACTGAAAACCAACTGTTGTCATTTGTTTTAAACCTCCCATCTTGATGCGATTATTCTGACAAAACTCGAAGTGATTGCCAACTGAGCTGGAGGTAGACATTCTTTCCACTTCCAGTGCACAGGGAGGTTTCAAGTCTCATCCTCTTAAATCTGTTGCAGTAGTCCTGCACATGAGTTACTGATTAAAGTTAAGAAGAATTGAATGTGGGCTAACATGTAAAGTCACTATGTATAGAGCACGGCAATTTGAATTGGCTCTTTTTTGGATCCTTGATTTCTTTGGCTTAAGAAAACAGCTTTGGATTTTGTGCTTGAGTTCCAATAGATCAAATATGCTGTACACCAATGACCTTTCTGCATAACAGCACAGTTAATTTGAACATGAGATTCTCATCTATAATGGAAAATTATTCAGATAGGTTATGGGGAACAGTAACCTGGAAGAAAAAAAAGGCCCTCTATTGCAAATACTGATATTTGACCATGTGTCCCAACTTTATATGTAAGGTTTAAATATTTGTGCATATCATTGATTGAGATTGACTTCAAACAGCTGGGCAGTGTGTTAATTGATATGAATGTAATATTGTTTATCAGACTTGGGTTTTGTACAAATGATACTGATTTCTTAAACTTCTGTTGGTGTGGCAAATAGGTCAGGCATCTTCACCTACTGTTCCTCACCTCGAAAATGTTACTTGAACCTGATTATAAGTATTTTAATAAGCTTGTATATTTTAAAGCTGCCTTAACATATAGCGATACTCCAGCTGTCAGTTTCATGTAGTATTGAGATTCATGGCCTTTTAACAAGTAAGCAAATGACTCAATAAATGATAATTGATATTTACTGAAACTTAAGAGATAAGAATTTTGTGTGTAGTCCTTGTGTTTACCATCAAAATACAAAAAGCAGTTTACATGTGTATGATTACAAGTTTCTAATTTGTCACCAGTTTTGTAAATATAAATATTGCCTCAGTACACTTCTCATGAACTGCAGAAAATATTCCTTAAATTTTTGTTGTCCCTGGACTCATTACAAAAATGTAACAGCTGTACTATTACAGTCTCATCTTGTAAAACATCTTCAGATTAAACTGATTAATGTTCAAGGTTAAGGAAAAAAAAGATTTTGTTTTAATTAAATAATTTTGGTATCTGGACTGATGTCTAAATAATTCATTGTATATATGGTATTTAAAATATGCAGTGATTAGCAATTTAAATGTCTTCAGGGTAGCTTATAGCTTTATGTATTAAAGAAGAAAAATATGGCTGGTTTGGTAACCCATCACAGGGATATTCACTAATACAAGTTATTTAGTCCCTCTGGTATCTTACACACATAAATAATGCACACTGGCTACTGTAATTTAGCTTCATTTTCTTAAATGAAAAGTAAAGAAACATGTCCGTGTTGTAAGGCTTAAAAAGTCTGTGCAGAACTGTGAACTGTGAAGAAAAATATAATGTAAGGAAAATATAAATATTAACGCCATCATTCCACTTCTCTTGAAGTCTAATGTGAAGCCTAAAGTAAGCTTTCCAGTCTTATCTTTGCCTTTCTAATACTTTTTTAATTAAACAGTTTTCTACAGCAGCTAACAGCAGTTCCAGAATTACAGTGTAAATAGGTCAGGTTTATTAACTTACATATTTAAATTGGATTTATTACCAGCTGTTAAGGAAATGTGAAGTGTGTGAACTTCCCCAGGATACCTGTTATTGTAATGATAAGTCCTTTAGTTTTTATTTTGTCAACAACCTTCATAAGAACACACAGGTTTGTGTATGCCAAAACACTGAAGATTAAAAAAAAAATACAGTTGGGTAGAGAAAGTGTATGTCCAGCTTATCTCACTGCCTTTACTGACCATTGTTAGAGCACACATCAGTACTTTTTAGGTGTGAGTTTTTTTCATTTCTTCTGAAAAAAGCCTTTCCATTTTATATAACTTTTCCTTTTTTTTCCATAGTTTTGTTACATTGCTTTCTTAAGGCCAAATAGGTACTGTTGTAGAAAAAGATAGAATAATAATGAACAAGTGAAGCCAAAATATTGCCACTTAGATCAGTTATATCTTCCGGGTAATTTAAGATAATTAAGCATTCCTGCTTTGTTTAGTTTTCATTTATTTAAACATCATCATTAAAATAATTTCTTACATTCTCTAGTAGTGCTTTTAATCCTGAAGAATCCATAGAGCAAAGCTGGTGGCTAAACATGACGAAGGTTAAGAAAACACTGCACAACAATAGCTGCTATTTTTTCCATTGTGTCTTTGAGTACATTTTCTTTTACTTGTTTCTTTTCCTAACAACATTTGTATGTTCCTCTTAGGAGAAGCTGACCTTTCTGCACGACCTGTACCAGCGTCTGGTAGCTGGCTGTGTGTTAATAAAACAACCCCAGGGCCTACTGGGCCGGTTCTCCTGGCCTGAGCTGTGCTCCATCCTGCAGGAACACACTGATGCCTTGACCTCTGACCTGAGCCGAGCTAATGAGAAGGTAGGCCAGTGTGAGGGGCTGGGCGGCTGTGCTGGCTGGTTCCCGGCAATGACACTTGTCCTTTTCAGCTCACATCCAAGGCAAAAACTGACAAAAAAAAGAGAAAAAAAACACAAGGTTGCAGTACATTAATAATTCACTAGCATTAATTATGACTTGTCTACAGCTCAGTTTGATGCCATTGCTGAGGGCATGTAAATGTGACTGATGTCTGTATGGAGTCTCTCTTTTACCATCTTCTCTCCCTTCATGGTCCTTGCTAGTGCTACTAGCCAGTCTCAGCCATAGGGACTTAATTAACAGAAAATAAATTAAGGCTGCTGATGAAGCAGTCAGAAGGGCACAGAAGGGAAGCCAGCTCTCAGCACCCACTATGATGTGTTTATAGTCTGTACAATAGCCCAGTGTACATGTTTGTTTTCCCTGTCAGCTGGTATAAAGAACACAGAGAAATGAGACTTCACCGTGGCCTCCGACTACTGCAGTGAGGCTGTAATTAACAGCAAGATTACAGAGCATGGATTATGACTAATTAGCGAAACGAGGGTTATTCTTTTCTTTGCTGAATGCTGTTCTCTACTTTATGACTTGGGGCCTTTTTTTTGCATTAGCTTCCATCACCACATAATTTTTAATGCCAATGCAAATTGAACTGTTTTGCAGGAAATGTAGCTTTTATTGACTTGAGCACAAGTTCTTTCGTATTTTGAAGCTGTAGATGGCAAAAAGCTGGACTGACTGTTTGCCATCAGGGCTACAGTTTGATGGAAGTCTATAATAGAAAGGTATTCTAAGGTCAAAAATTGCATGCACTGCTGTTCCAAAGTGTTACATTATTCGGTATTGAGCAACTGAAAAAGAGTGGAGGTCAATTAGTCTCAATGGCCACAACACACTCCCAATAACAGAATTAATAAAAAAATGGAAAGTCTTTAACTGAATTACATCTTATGAGTTAATGCTTTTGCATACATCTCTTCAATTAGAAAATGTTGAGGTGTGTTTTCTGTTGGCTACCATTTGTTTTTATTCTCTTTTTTTAGCACAGTAGTCAAAGCTGCATTGTTTAACTTGTGTACTATATTTCCTAATAGTTACCTAACCTTACAGTTTTGGATTTCATCTTTCTGGCCTCTGGTTAATTAAAGGGAAAAAAGACTAGTATTATTTATTTTAGTATTACTGAAAATGCATTTTGCAGATATTTATAATATTGATTATGTTTCTAATAGTCTTAATAATATTAGTAAAGTAATAATAACAAATTAGGAAATTAGCTATTTCTCATATGTAAGTCACATACGTACAGTAATGTGAATAACAAAAATGAATTATAAGACAGCCCAAAGCTACAAACCAAGCACAACAGCCCCAGCAATGCCTTTAGCAATGTTGAAAATGCATTATAGTTTTGTATGAAAAAACACTCTGGGGATAATGCAATTGCCATTGAAAACAGTAGGCAGTGAAAATGTACAGTGAGAAAAATTCCTATTAATGGGCAGCTGAAATGCATTTTATGACAACACTAACTTGATATGCAAAGAAAAAATAAGTGCATATTGTGCCGGGAAAGTTACAGTTAACTTAATTACATAATTGGTAATGTACTACTAATTGGAAATGATTAACTTTTTAATGATAATGCTGCTGCATTTTAGACAGGTGTTTAGCTGTATATTTTTTTCTGTTTTACAGAAATTTATCTTTTTTTCTGCTCTTAACCTCACAATTGTCACACTTTGAATTGTGTCATTAATGAGAGAACAATTATACTGTACACTGACTTTATTTACTGCAGTGGTTTCCATTGTCAGTAGTCTTTTTTTGTGTGGTTAAAGTGAGCAACAGCAGTACAAAATGTTGTAAGCTGAGGTTTGATAGCTAGGCCTGCTATGTGAATTGCTTCAGTCCATCCATGATCTGCAAATTCAAGGCAGGGGTTCTTAACTGCATTTTATCTCATTCGCTGTCTGTTGAGTTCATGATGCCTCATTTGTAAACTATAGGTACATGTATTTCCTATATCCTGTACCAATATTTAACACAATTCAGTTGTTATTTTGTAGTGGAATGGAAGTTGGAAGCTGAATGGCTAGGTTTACAAATACATTTTTATTGGGCACTGTTGCCTCTCACTGGATTTCATGAAAACAGTTCTTAGCATCCATACTTTTAAGCAAAAAAGGTTTCTGCAATTTATGTGTATGATGGGTGGATTTGTATAGAGTGATTTAAGAGTCAGATATGATCATTGTGAAGTATGGTAGAATCCCTTATCACTGTGCTGGAAGTGGTATTCAGCAACTCTTTAAAGTGTTTGTACTTTCTTTGTATCCAAATTAAACAGATGGAAAAAAAGGTTGATTAGCAAATACCTTAAACGTGAGTGCTTATTGCTATATTCTGATTGTGTACAGAGGATATAACTATCTTACAGTACTCTGCTGGGTTCATCAAATAAACACACATTATTCAAAGAAATTATTAAGCTATTCAAATCAAATCAAACTTTCAAATACTTCAGCAGATAAAGAAATTAACTAGGAGGACTGATTAATTTGGGAATTGTGTACAAGGGCCTTGTTTTGACTGTGATCAAGGGATACAGAGCAATTAACAAGTTCTTTGCTTTATTCACTGTAGTATATAATGAAGGCTCTTGCACATAATTGAGTAAAAACAATTGAACATGCCTTGCAGTTAATGCATTTGTTTGGAACTGGTTTCAAATATCACCAAAATGCATGGTAGCAGGTGGATTCTTTTTAGATTAGAAATTGGAAGGCAAGCAGAGTTTATCCTTATTAGTACTTGAACTGACCTATTATACACATTTATAAGAAGAATAACTGAATATGATATGTCACTTACCCTATTATCTTTGTCCTTCTTTTCATAACAATAAAGAATTAATATCTGAATCCAAAATTTATTAGTTTCACGCACATGCACATGCTGTACGGTGTCATGCAAAGATTTTAAACATCTTAGACACTTTTGGGAGTTGATTGTTATGATTGTAAACAATTTGCTAAATATCTTCACTGATGTTTCTTATAGTACTTAGGATTCTTTCACAAATATCTGTCTTCAACTGTTCTGTCTTCATCCAGCTTGCTCCTGCGAACCTTCTAATTTCATCTTTCAGTAGATGTGTAATATCCATATAGAAAACACACATTTATGCATAATAGTATGGTGTAAAGAGCATGCAGTTGCTAGGAATTATGTGATTGAATATTAGATTTTGCCATTTCACAACACTTAGAGGGTAAGTACTGACTTGACATTTGAGTATATTATGTAAAATTTAGCCAAGTACTTGTTTCACCCTTAGTAGAGCTCAATATCACTATATTTGACCATTTAAATGGAATTGTGTGCTTCACAAGGAACACTTTTCAGGTATATGGTTTGTGTTAAGAATATGTAGTTACTCTGAATTATTTTTAGGAATGTAAATACATCCCAGTGTTAATATTTATGTAAAGTAGCATTGAAACAGATCAGCATACTGTCTGAATTTGATGTCAGTTTAATGTACCTGTATAAGACAGTGTTTGTGTTATATTATAAAGAGGAGACATCTGTTTATGAATGTAATGTAATAATAATAATGTTTCTTTATTAGCCCTATAGAATTTCTTGCATTAGGAATTCATCTTTTCTCATACCCCATCCATGGAGACACAGACACACAGACAGGGAGAGAAGCTTGGGGTCAGAGCGCAGGGTCTGCCATTGTTCGGCGCCCCTGGAGCAGTTAGGGTTAAGAGCCTTGCTCAGGGGCCCAACGAAGTAGGATTCCTCTGCCGGCCAAGGGATTTGAACCGGCAACTTTCCAGTCACAGGCGCAGATCCTTAGCCACAGAGCCATCGCTCCGCCCAAATATAGTGGTTTGGGCATTGTTATTTTTTTCAAGCCCTACTCTCTTTCTACATTATGTGTCCAAATGTTAAGTAATTTTAAATTACATGTATTTACATGACTATGCATTCAACTATAGACTAATTAACCTTGATTTATTAAAGGTTCAAACTATTAAGAAATTAAGCAAAACAACTTTACCAACAGCCATACTTTTTATACCAAAGTCCCAAATCTCATGTCTTAAACTGTGCTCCAAATTTTCAATTATATATAATTATTCAGTCATCTACAACAGGTAAGCTAAAATCTTCACAGCCTTTTAAATAACCTTTATAAGGTAGCCTGTGATGGTATCCCAATAGTTACATGTACACACCTTCAGTCCCAGTGATTGCTATCTGTGACTGGGGCAATATGACAAAATATTCACTGTTTATTTCCATATGATTAAGAGAAAACATTAGAAGTTCAGTTAAGGCTGATTTCTTACAATATAACTTAGAAAATAAGCTTAAGAATAAAACAAAAACCATATACAGTATAACTTGGATAGTTTCGTAAGTTAACAAAAGTGTCTGGACATCCTTTCTTTGATATTTTGTGTGCGCACACTTCTTTTACAGCTTCTATTGTTTTCTGTATTCTGATTTTTTTCCCCTGTAATCTTTATGGAAAACTTTTTGCTTCTTCTTCAACACATGCAGTTTTGTGTTCTGCAGTTGATGTTAGTTTCTTCCTTGCAACATCAGTTTTCAAGTCTACAGTCTTTTGATGGGATCCATGTCAGGGGACTAAGTTAGCCAGTCCATATTGTAATCTTTTTTTCATGAATTCCTTTGTAGAATTAATAGAATGCTTAAGGTCTTTATCCATCCAGATTACAAACATCCGTCTCCAGTAAGCTTTCTCAAACTGCGTAGCATATGAAAATGCAATTTTCTTTCTTGGTGTTCAGCAGCATTTATCGATCCCTTTACAATATGAAAAGATGTCAGTGCCTGAAGTAAAACACACCTAATTTATAACTCTGCCACCACTATGATTAAAACTTGGAGGGACTTTAACTTTCTCCTCTCTAGCTCTAACATATCATGATAAAAATATATGTTGGAGTAATTTGACAATAGAATTTAGGTAAACAAATAATCATTATCAGATTCCATGAGGTATTTTCCAATTAGTTTTTACTATTAACATTGATTGGTAAAGCCTTTTTAGTCTGTTGTTCTTAAGAATTTCGCTTTTTTTGTCCATGAATAACAATCTTTAACACAGGGGTTTGTTGAACTGCAAACTCTTAAATTTCTTGATCTTTTCTTAATTTTTGTATCATAGCTTTTGCTCTATTTTGCAGATATTGCTGGCCTGTTTGAATGATACTATTTCATGTTTTTCAGAAATCTTGCCTTTTCTTCTGAATGTGTAACTAGTTGCAGTAGTTCCAGTTTCTGTTTATTAATAATAGCCCACGCATACTGTGGCTTTTCAATAATCATAGTAATTTGGCATTTTTGTAGTATGTTCTTATTTAATTTCACTGCCAGTTTGAGATTGTAGATGCACATTAGTTTTAACGATAATCATGGCAACATTTCAGCACTACTTGTATTTAGCATATTATAAAGTAATTGACTGATGATAGTCATTTTTATATATCTATTGTTTGTTTAATAAGTAAGTGTGGAGTTATTTTGGAAGTATATGCTAGACAAAAATCTGTATACATTTAAAGTTAGTGTATGCATTGCATATGATACTGTATATAGTTTTACTATGTACATTATTGCAGTTTGTTGAAGTTGTGTCTTTAGTTTCTTAGGCTGCTTTTCTTAATATTACAGCATTAAAACAATTTATTTAATGTTTAATTTATATTATGTATATATAATGCTATTGCAATTTTACCTTCAAAATGACTTCATCACAGTTAATGAATACATAATAATATGTCAAAGATGCTATCCTGGAGAAGAACCCAAAAGCCTTCAACTTAAAACTTTTAAATTATTTATTTTGAAAAATTGAAACTTTTAATATCATTAAACATAATAGATAGAAGAGAGAGAAACTCTGCATTCTAAATTTTCACTGAGACAAATTGTCCAGCTCTTTGAGTTACTCAATTTGATGTTTATCAGTTATACTTCAGCATACTGTGTATTTTAAACACATTATAGCTGAATGTTTGATTTTTATGACCTACTCTCTTAACACCTTTTTCATGTCTTTTTATTGTCCCACTACAGAAAAGCCCTACAAGAGGGTTTCAAAGTAGTTTTACCCAATTTTTGTCTTAAGAATATTATTCATATGACCACATTACTTTAGGATTTGAAAGGACATACTGTATTTGTAAAGAAAAATTAAAAGTGAATAAAGAGCTTGATTATTAAGTTTATATGACATAACAATTTCAAGAAAATTGACTAGTTTATACGACTAGATAAATAGCTTTTTAAAAATGTCATTTTATAACAATGAATAATCTGTAAACGTAAATGTACAGTGTGCTTAGTTTCACAAACATTGTTGAAAGCCTAAATGAATTAAAGAAGTTCAGAAATGTAAGAAGAAAAGTGGTAAAAATTGTTTCAATATTAGGAGAGTTGTAGGTCAAATGGATCTCTGTGCAAAGAAAACTTCTGATGGTGTAATGTTTCACTTGTGGGAGCTCGAAGAATGTTCCCGCTGTCACTCTGTGGCAGAAAATATAAAGTAGCTCTCTGTTTTCTCCAAAGATATCCCACCTGGAGTGTGTCTGCCAAAACAAGAGTGAGGTTGTGAAGGAGCTCCAGCAGACTCAGGAAAACACCTTTAGTAAGCTGGCAGACCAAGTCAGAGAGAGGGAGACCGCCTGGAAAAAGCAGAAGAAAGACCTGGAGCAGCATTACACCACTCTGATCGGGGAAGTTCATGCCAGGGCCCAGGTATAGTACAGTTTTCTTTCTGAACGGATGCTTCAGTTTACAGATCTGCTCTTCTTTAAGAGCACAGCAAACCCATTTGTTTTTGTGTTAGCTTGCATAGGAGAATCACAGAGAGCTTTCTGTATAATAATAATCAAAAACATGTGAAATAAATACATTTTGTTTTTGTCTGGCCTGAATTTGCGATAATGGGATATTGTTTTTTTAAGTAGACTTTTAGCAGTTCAGAAAAGTTGTCCCTTAAGTAACAGAGTCCCTTAAGTAACAAATCTGGCTAATTATTCTAAAGTGAATGTTATACCAGCATGTCACATCTTGGGTTTCTGACACAGTTTCGTTTTTTTTTTTCAAGTTGTTCTTTATAAGCAAAGATTGTTGAGGTTTGAAACTTGGTGGCCCGTGTTATGCCATCTCTCTGCTACAACTCAAGTTCACAACAAAGTTCACATGGTTGGCCACCTCTTCAATCTGGCAAAAAAAAAAACACTTGAACAACTTCTCAGATGACAATGTGAGGCCAATTAAGGCAAAACTAAGTATACATAAAGTGTAAGTGAAGGCTGTGTTGTCTGTCAAAATTGTTCATGGCAAATTGCTACTCAATACAACATTGCTGTCAAAAGGTAATTAAATTCAAAGTGTGGGTAATTTACATATATTGTGTATTGGTGGTTTCTGAATGTGATTGTATGACTGTAAAACAAAAGAAAACAACCATTTGAATGTTGGAAATAACTTCTGTAAATGCCATATACTGTCTATAGGATACTATTCAAAATACCAGAAGATCCTTTTGTAAATCTCTGCCTATTTAGTTCTGCATATTCCAGGTGAAACTGGTCTTGTTTTCTGTTGAGTTTTGAAAAAGGTGAATAAAAAAGTAGTAAAAAGTAAATGCAGGTTTGACAATTCCTTATGAATCAAAGCAACAGTTTATACCATTTTTGAAAGAAACTGGCAACCAGATTTAACTTGTCATCCACAGTGTTTCATCTCTTGATGATTCAGGTCAGTCCTGAAAGGCCCAAGAGATCTTCAGCGTTTACCGATTTGCTTCGCTGGCTAAAAAAAAGATCTGCAGTGGGACTGAACACATTTGATTTTCAGTCTGCTTCACTCAAATCCTGGTAGCAGTTACAAAATGCTGCTGAAAACTAGTTGAAAAGGGAAAATAATAGGATGCTCAATGTACAAATTTTTATCTACTGTACTGGAAAAGACTAAACATTCTGTCACATATATTGTTTTAAGGAATGATATGTCATTGCTAACATAGAAAAAAGCCCATGTTTTGTGGGGACATATTAGAGATATCGGTAGGACAAAGCAGTCCACAGGAATGGTTAATCCATCAGAGTAGGGATCTGTTAACTAATGGAAATCTAAATGCAGTTCATTTCCTTTCAGCACTTTACACTATTACTTTTAGTATACTGTATGTCACAAAAATGTTAACGGAGTAAAACTGAACTGGGATTCTTTCTAGTTTGCTTTCTTTGCTTGCTTCTTATTAATAATAAATAAAACTTACAAGTGGATAAGATTTTCAAAATAATAATATGAGACTTAGAAACTGCATTTTCTTTAGACATTGTTGCTGCCAGCTATCACTAGAAGACATTGTAATGACTATTGAACCCTGACATTAACATTTTTATATCTTTTGGATCAGGGAAAATTCAGTTTGAAATGCATCTGGGACTTGGTAATGATACACATCGATTCTTTAGAATGCATTTGTGAGCAATGTCAACATGGTATCAATGAAAACTGATATGGACTTGAGGTTTGCAAAGATTCAAAATTATTTTTGGTCATACAGCTGTAAAATGCCTATTTATAATGTTTGTGCAGTTTGCCCTCTAGACTTTAGAACATAAATACCCATGTTGATGTTGCTGGCCAATTATCAATGTGTTCTAGTTTTAAAATGAAATAGTTCTTGTGTCTTAGAGGTGCTTCTTGAACTACAGTATGTGCTGATATTGAAGTATACGCTTCATGATGTCTTTTACACATCTATCACTTAAGTATTACTGTATATAGAAGTTTTCATGAAGTCTCGTGTGGCCTAAAACTTATTTTTGAGGTTATTTTGTGTGATTGTCTGAAGCTATTAGAGAAGTCCGTTGAGTAATTAAAGGTTTAAAGATTTATTTCAATGAATTAGACTCATAATTCCATACTCAGTGTCCTTTCAACATCCCTTCACAGAAATGGCAGAGAGTGGCAGAGGAAAACGAGGAAAAGGTGGCTGGAATGGAGAAGATCCGGGATCAAATGGCTTTGGATCTTGCCCACTTTCAAAAGCTCATGCACCAAATGCAGAGGGAGAGTGACACTCTCTTGGCTGCCTGTGCCCTACTGGCAGGAGCCCTGTACCCACTCTTCTGGCAGCTTTGTGCCCTGTCCAGCCAAAAGAACCTCTTACTGGAGCAGGTTGATGCCAGTGAGGCCTTTAAAAGTGAGATCCAGACCTTGGTGCTGGCTTTAACAGCAGAGAATGAAACCCAGCTACCTACTGAGGGCAAAAGGAAGCAGGCCAAAAGGCTTGTGTGTGTTTTCCGTAAGACTGTTATAGCTGTGATTGCAGCCAACCGCTTCCAGAAATTTGGACAGGACTCAAGGCATCTCTTCACATGGGTCCAGGGTTTCAACAGCTTCCCAGCTTTAGCTGTTTGTGCTGGAGGAGCAAAGTCAGCAGCACGTTCATCTGGTAGGTATATGAATATAAGGGCTCTGGTCTTGGCCCCTTTTGAAGACTTTTTTAATCAAAACTTTTTTTCTGAGCAATAAATCAATTGCTTTTTCAATCTGGTGGTATGACGAAATGACGTTAGAATATCACTGACAGTTTTATAACAGTATCAAACCATTTTATATTAATCCACAGATTTTAAATATCATTGAAGTTAAACTTTTGACTAATCCATTTTCCCTGAGTACTCTGGCTAAATCAAAGGTTTATCTTGATGTGTTTGTTTTAGGGCAGGAGAAAGAAAAGCGCCGTAGAAGCCAAGCCCTGAGGTGGCTCACCAGCAGAGATTTGCTGACCATAGTTCTTAGTTGTGTGGGAGATCTTCAAGATATGGTTTCAAAAACAGGTAGGCTAAATACGTTACATATTTCTGCCTTTGGTTTTTGAACTCTTAAAAGAAACTGCTTAGTATAATTAATTTGTTTGCCAGGACAAGAAATTCTTTAAAGAACAGCAGCATCTTTCTTGTAGTTAATGATTTTCTAACAGCTTCTGACTTGGAGTCACTGTTCTTTTTGATACATTCCGTTTAAATTGCACTGAGAATTATCTACTGATCATCACTGGTACTGTACTACCCTTCTCTACATACCACACCCTCAGGGAATTCCACTGAGTTTTGTACATGGACAGTTGCTATTTCGTATTTATGTGATGCATCTTGATTGAATTATATAACCTCATGGACTGGGCTTTCATCATTATGCTAATGACTCTTAGATTAACTCAGAAACCAAATAAAAAACTACTGTTGCACTTCTGTCTGTCTGACATTAAGATACGGATACATCTGATCTTCCTTAGGCTAAACTGAGTTATCATAAGCAACATTTATGATAACTGTCTTAATATAATAATCTTCTAATGCATTTTATAATCACGTTTTGCAAGGTATTGTTGCTGTTTTTGGTTGGTACTGTATTTTTAACAATCCAGAATAAAAATATAACAAAATTAATCTTCTAATTAATCATTTAATCTTTAAACAAAGATTGAAGCCAGGACTCTTGTATTTCAGTTCTGAGTTCTCTGCTGTAATTAGAATTTGTGAGCTGAAATCTGGACAACAGACAAACATTCTTCATTATCTGCAATAATTCATCTTTTATATAAATGTAGGTTACACGCAGAACGAAAATTAAATAGCAGGGACGATATGTTAATAGAAATAATGAATTGGTAAGACATCTTTTCACATCTTCAATTTGACGGTTAAAAAACATTGAAAATGCAAACATATTACTTCTGTGTAAGCAACAAGCAAGTTATTCAAGATTACACAGTATAATGTAACATGGCGTGTGGTGTCAGTGTAGGTATACAGTAGCAGGTATAGTAGGTATTGTGCATGTGTTAAATCTTTGATTTGTGCATGGTTCTACTGGTGTTGGTGTCTGACTATTTCTGACATGAGCATTGCTGGATGAATAATTTAGTGCTTTTACAGCAATCCTTACACTGTCAGAGTTCAGGTAGTGCACTACTTGTCTTAGCTACCTGCTGTATTGCACTCACACTGTGGGAATATGTCTCAAAGATGTGTTGCTTTGTCTGCTTGGGTGGATTTGTTTTTAATCTGCCCATTGTTGTTCCAACCACCCCCTCCTTTAAAGTGGTCTGGGACCCCAAAAGAACATAATTCTGGTGTGTTTTAGTAATAAAAAGCACAGCACTCTTATTAATAATTAATAGAGATTTAAAGCCAAAGGTTGAATTGTGATGTGTAAAAATCTGTCAGTTTCATCGTGGGTGTCGGGGAAAAAAAACAACTTTGGAATGGATATTATCTGTAGAGAACAAACAAAGAATGAAACAGAATGTCTTGCATCAAAAGAGCCTATCCTGTGAGTTATTTTTAAGTGAATTGTCAAAGAAAAGTTTCCTATTGGAGTTCGTGGAAAATTCTAGATTTAGATGTGCGATTAAAGGAACAGTTACAGAAAATGCTAAGCAGCAGAATGATTTTACAAGACTGGATTAAGGTTCCTGCTAAACAAAATGTCATGCAGTAATCTTAATAGCATTCTGCAAAAGTAAAGTCATATTTATCAGAAAGGTTTTTTTTTTAAAATCAAATACAAGGTTCTAGCATTGCTGAGAAGGAATTACTCCAGGCTTTGGTTTCCATTTCACATCACTGATGTTTGATTAGACTGAGTTCTGGAGATTGAGATGGGCTATAGGGAACATTTATTTTGTGTGCTCTTAATCACTTCTTTATCAATATGAATGTATGTTAGGTCATTATCATGCTGGTTTGATCATTTTAGGCTAGGCTTGAGTTTCGTAGTGTAGAGAATCAGTTGTTTGGCCAAAATATCCTGGCATTGGGGCTCATGATTCCCCCTATTTTAACAGGCACTTCAGGACCTGTAGATCAAAACAACTTCAAAACATAATAGACCCCCATATCATATTTCACAGTGGGCATGACCACCAGTCACCTTTTACATCAAATGTAAAACTGAAGTTTAAAACACTCAGTTTTGACTTCTTCTGATCACAAGGCAGTTTGACATTTTTGAATTAGCTATTTAGGTTCTTCACCTTCAGAAGAGGCAACCCAGCCTTGAATGCTACATACTAATGACGGCTAAACATTTTATATCCTGAAGCTTTGCAGAGTGTATTTGAAATTTCCAACTGTTGGGTTTATAGTTTCCTTCCAAACCACAGCCCATTTTGGCAAGATACACATGTATTCTGTTCCTCACAGGGTCCCTGATATACCAGGACAATCAAATTTCTTTATACTGTACACAATGGTGGTAGATTCAATTTTTCTGATTTCTTTTATTGCTGTCCCCCATCAAGCAGAGGTCAATGGCCATTTGCCTGCAGTACCTCATAGACCTGTTCAAACCTAAGCATGATGATTCCTGCTGCTACTAAATGTCTTCTTTATATTACCTCCTTTTATAGTGCAAGGAAAAATGAAACTTTCTCAGCTCTCTGTAGACTACTAGACGCTTCCATTATAGTTCTGAAATGCAAATTGTTAATGTTTTTGTTTAATTTAATTTAACAATACTTAGAGGTGTGAACAAATGTGATCCTTGTATGTTCTGGAATTTATTTATTTATTTCTGACTTTGTCTTGCTCTATGCATTTCTACAATGAAGACAGTACAATATTTTTAGATTTGTTGTAAGCAGGGCACATCCAATCTATAACTCTATTATGAATAAATCTGCTGGGCAGTGTAAATTATACAGGCTAGACATTTTGGACACTCATGTGAATACAGACTAAAGCTGAAGAAAAAGCTTACTAATTAATCATTATGGTTATTAATGTGTTTCTGAGAAAAAAATGTGCAGGTACAGCAAAGTAAGAATTAACTAGATTGACAGTACTTTTAATTCCAGTGCAGTTATCAACTTCACTGGCCCTAACAGGAGATAAACAATTCAGGTTGCCAGGAACCTGATATATTTGAAACTCAATCATAATTCTGTAACTGGGGAATATGAATGAAACAGTCAAAGAAAATGAAAACTCCTGTGCCCCTGGAGCAGTTCCTGTTATCCCTTTGGCCACGGAGGTCAACATCCTGTGACTTTGGCTATTTGATTTTTCCTTAAATATTCATCTTAACCAGATTTTTTTTCAATGCTTAGATTAAAATGGGGGCTAACTAAATACAGATCTTATTTTGGAGAAATGCACAAGAAAAAAGCAGCTGATTGCTTGTTGTTATATTTCATTTTAATGTGAAGAGATATTGAAATCTTAGAACAGAAAATGTATTTTTCAGATAAGCACTCTCTATTTTTCCTCTAGCTGGAATTTTATAGCACTCAGTCAAACTGGAGCATTAAATGAAGAGAAGTGCAATGTGAGGAAAGTCGCTCAGTTTTACTCATAATTGGCAGTTCCTCTGAGAGATATGGCATAAGCAAAGGCATTTTTGTGCCCTCTGTAGGTATGAAGTAAAGATCTTAAAGATCTTCTTGTAATAGCAGGTTCTTTTGGCACCAAAGTTTAAGATGTATGACTGACCTAAAAAAGCAGTTCTGCTTTAGCCAGTGGCACTTGCACAAAAATGTGAAATGCTGAGTTCTGAATGCTAGCAAAAGCTGCTGTTAATTAACTGTAAGAGCCAACAGTGCTAATTGCAGATAGCAGTAATGGTACTATATAATAAAATGTATACTTAATATTTGCAGAAATTTAAAAAACGTTTAAATTTTTTAAACTTTAAAGAACAAGGAGAAACACTAAAATTGTTTGTGTTATGTAACCGTCTTGTAAGGAAATTAAAAATAATTTATATCAATCAATTCAACTTTATTGTCATTAAACTTACACAGGTGCATAGTATAATGAAAAGTGTTTCTCATTAGTCACTCAGGTGCAGTATATAAATAGGACAGAAGATAAGACAATAGACAGTTACACAATAGCAATAACAGTAACATGTAATAACATAACATAAACAACATGTAATCAAGTAATCAAAACTGTGCAAAATTCCACAAACCCGCTGTAGTGCCTTACGGTCGGATGCGGTGCAGTTGCCGTACCAGACTGTGATGCAGCTGGTCAGTATGCTCTCCACCGTACATCTGTAGAAGTTGGTGAGGATCAGTGGATGTAGGTGTATTTTCTTCAGCCTTCTCAGGAAGTACAGCCGCTGTACTTCCTGAGAAGTATATTCATGTTTATTATATTCATGTTTATTAAGGTAGTAAGTTCTTTTTAATTTTTTGTTAGACAGAGTTTTGGGTCTGTATATTTTACTGTCATTTAACAGTATATTTGCATTTGAATGTTATGATGTTTTTTTATTTCTTTTGAATGGAATGCATGATATTTTTTGTTCAGAATAAAATTTCTATTTATAAGCGTAGAATATCCAAAATAGTTCAGTACTATTAATTCATAAATCCCTTTTTAATATCAGTTTTGCTTTGTCATCGGAACAGGTTTTCATTGCTTTTCAAAACATCTGTGTAAATTGTGATGTAATTAGGCATTGCACAGTGGCATGAGTTTTATTTTATTTATGTGTTTTGTAAGCAATTTTGAATTTCAAGTTTAACGAATGGTCTTTAATGCTTGATGGAGTTTGCTACTTGCATATTGAAATTTCAAGTAAGATGCTACAGTATATAAATGCTCTTATGTTCCTGTAATTTCCTCTTCCTCCATGGTATGAATTCTCCCGAGAATGTAATTCTCAGTGCTGATTGCTGAACAAATAATGAATGAATCCATCAATAATCACTTCAGAAGGAAACTGTATGATTATTGATTTAATATGGAGTAGAGTAGGGAGCTGTGTCAGTATGTGAGCTGCAAAAGGGAAAATATAAGATAATTCCTCTTTGAAAAGTAAAAAAAATGGTTCGGCTTCATCCTTTTCTAAAACTATTTCCTTTCAATTTAATGATGTTCTCATTTTTTTTTTCATATGTTGGCTGAAAGTTGTTTACATCTCTGAATTCCAGGTGGGTTCTTAAGAATATAATTGACCAATGAGTGTCTGATGAGAGAAAATGCAAAGACTGTGGTGCCCCTATAAAAAATTAAAAGATCATTTTGGCTAACCACAACATCAGAGGCCAGTGGACAGGGAAAAGAGGACAAGTCACCCATGGGATCCAAGAGTGGAGGAACTGCCAGAGGCTCCATTTGACTTTGAAGCAATGAGTTTAAAGGGATGTTTTCACAAATGATAGCACCCCTCCATTGAAGTGATTTCAGCAGTAGTCACTTTCAGGGCATTGCCTTGAGCTCTGGACTGATGTGCTGTCAGATCTGGACTAGTAGGGAGAAGGTCTCACTATGTGCTCTGCCACTGTTATATTGATGTTGTGACTCTGATCAATAGGTTGGCTAGGAGCTAGTTGCTGACCTTGCTGTGATGGTTTTAAAAGCCGAGAGCTGGTGAAATGAGCCTTTGCTGAGTTGTAAAGCTGCTCTTGTGACTAAGGAAAATAAGGGAAAATACAATTTCATGTGCCTAATTTCATTTATGTGATGCTTCTTTAGAAGGCCATGAAAGAAGATGCTAACTGAAAAACCGAACCATAAATACAGAGAAAACGGACTGACTTTGTGCTAACTAAGTGAATCTTCCTAGGTCAAAAAGGAGCTGATACATCCTTAACAGGACTAAATATTCCACTGAGGGTTGAATATCTTTGTTTTGCCTCTTTTTTTAGCTCACATGATGAATGATTCTGCCCTGGTTTTGTTTTTAGTTGATTAATGATACATAGCTGTGGAGTCTTTGCAACACATTAATAGGTTATTGATAGGTAATTTAAAAAAATAGGTTTTTGATTTAGAACTTAACATGCTCACTCAAGTTTTAATTACTCTTTGCAAATGCAATGCTGAGTTATTCCTTTATTGTTAATGAAAAATAATTATAATAATGAAAGATGTTTAGATTGATTAAAAGTTCATAGTGGTAATATAGACTTAGCCCCTTCCTTATTATTTACATGAAGCTGAAATGAATTGTCAAGAATCACACATACAGTTGTGAGAAAATGTTTGTGATCCCTGTCTGTGATCTCAAAAGACGTTGGGTCATGGAACATGACAACGATCCAAAACACAAGAGTAAATCAACAACAGAGTGGCTCACAGAGAAGAAATTCTGTATTTTAGAATGGCCAAATCAGAGTCCGTTCAAGCAAGACATCCCACAAATATCGATAAAATGAAACAGTTTAGAGGAATGGGTCAAAATACCTCCTAACCGCTGTGCAGGTCTGATCAGCAGCTACAGAAAGCTTTTGTTTGAGGTTATTGCCAATAAAGGAGGTTCCACTACCTACTAAATATAAGGGTTCACATACTTTTTCCATCAGTGACCTTGATTGTATAAACCATTTGTTTAATAAAGATATGGCAGTGTAAAATGTTGTTTGTGTTGTTTGTGTTGTTTGTTAAATAAGACTGTCTTTATTTATTATTATGACTAAGATGAAGATCAGATCACCTTTTCGGAGCCATTCATGCAGAAATCATTAATAAATAATTCCTTATATATTCCTATAATTCACAAACTTTTTCTCACAACTGTATAAGGGTGTTTTGTCATCCTTTGCATATCTAGTGGTCAGGTTGGATTCTAGAATCAGTGCAGGTATGTTGTCTTTGATTATATACTGCAAAAAAAATACCGTACAAGTAGTTTTGATTTCAAAACAAGCTGATGGTTGTCGGTGGCTTTTGTTAAATAGGGATGAAGAACATATTGAATATAATAAAACCAGCATTAACTCAGAACATATTGAATAGAACACAACCTGATCTGTATTTCATTATTTTAATAGAATTCTTTATAATGTAGTATTGATAGAGCATAATTAATAACGCAGAGCTATTAACCATATACAGTACATTGTGCTGTAATGGAATGTTTCTGTAAATTTCTAAAAAGAACACCTTATTTTTCTTTACTTAAATGGATTTACACTTGAATTAAAAAAATGTTAGTGTATTCTAAGTATAAGACCCAATTGATGTGGTCTTCTGTAAACCCAGGCCCAAACAGATTACCTTTCTGGACCTCACTTGCTGCTTTTCATTCTGTTTCTTTGACACTGGGCTACACATGTAAAGAAGCAGTACAATACGGACAATAAAATAAGGAAAAATAGTGTCCACATAGATTTTATGTTATTGTTGATATAGAACAATTACAGAATTAAATATATTGAATGATGCTTACGTCTCCAGTCCGTGGTTAAACACTTAAGATTTCACATTTGAAGTAGAAATACTATAGAAATTAAAATATTTTTAAATTTCTATGTCAACATATGTTATGTGTGTGGAATCAGACATAGTTTTAGTTTGCCTTTTGTGTTGTGAGAAGAGTTGATTTTCTTCCCTGATTTCATTGAGTGGTTGTGTGTGCACTGTCTTAATTTTCAAAAGGATCACATAGGATTGCAGTATGGCTCAGGCTTTCCAACATATCGCTGCAGAATATTTGGGACATCCTTGCCGTGTGTGTGAAACAGCACATCTTTGCTTGAGAAAAGCAGTCTATAAATCGCCTGTAATACACCAGCCCCCAAAGTACCCACTAAGTACTTAAAGTATTTACAGCTTCAGGTTCACCCAGCTCTCGTCTCTTATCCCTCTAGATTACATATAAGACAACATATGACAGATAAGGGCCTGTCTGAGGGCTTCAAGAAATAAATGCCTCGGCGTTTATGAAATCATAAATAAAACCCATTAAATTTATCTCAAACACTAATTAGTATTAAGTGTGCCTACAATTTTATTTATCAACTTCAGACACAATTAATAATTACAGCTCTGAGAAAGCCAGCAATAAGCTGCACATGTTTGGTGTGTTGAGGCCATAAACCCATTACATACACAAGATGATTACCTGGGCCCGATAGGGAAATAAGTAATTGTGCCTGTAAAATTTTAATTGCCCCAGAATGCAAGCTAAATTATAGCACCTTGATTCCAGACATAAATAGTATGGCAAGAGGGAGCGATGAACTAAATCATGAGCTGTGAGACATGGTGTTACTGCAAAGCCCTCAGTTATAACTTGGAAGGAGCAATGTCTTTTCTGTGACATTAAATTAAAAGGCTAGAGATGGATCTTTTCACTGTGTTTCTGAACCCTGCTGATTGAAAACCTAAGGAGGTTCTTTGCAGATTTTCTGCTTCTATAGGCAGGGTGAATTTACACATTAAAATGTATAAAATCTGTAGTTGCTGTAGTTTTTAATCTGGTTATATCCTGTTTTATATCCTGTTTTGTTTATCCCTTTGCTCTTCTCCATTTGCAATTGCATTCATATTTTTGTAAAATAAAAAAATACACCAACAATAATAATAAAAAGCCTGTAGTAGTTCAGGTAGGTAGCTGCGTCAGCATGCATAGGCTGCAAAGGAACAAGTAATAGATTTATTCCATGCTGAAAAAAAGAAGAAAGACCTCACACCTAAAGAAGGCTCCACAGCCGAAACGTTATGTTTTCTTTCTTCTTTTTTTCAGGATGGAATAAACATATTACTTGTTCCTTTGCATAATAATAAACATATAGGTACAGGGTCACAAAATTGGATTTCTTGGGACCAAGGACAAAACAGATTTCAGGTTTTTCTGATATTCAGACAATAAATACTAGAAATACTTTCTATAAATAACAGACTTCCTATAAATATATTTTAAGGTAGTTAGATAATGAATAATAATTTAATACAGTGTTTATATTTATATTGGATCCAGAAGTATTACATGCATTACATGTGGATGAGAGGGCTGGAGGAACTGGCTTTATGAGAATCTTGGGTGTACTGTGCAGAAGATGACCTGGCAGCTGGATTGTCTGCTATTGATGTAGTGATTTCATTTGTGACACTTTCTTAAATAAGCTAGTTTATATGACATTTGGGGAATTTTGTTTTTAGAATCTTCAGTTTCTTAGACAAGCAAAATTTGTTAGTCCCTTCTGAAGTTGTGATGTTTAATTACCTTGATCAGATTTTCACGAGGATCATGTGATGTACAGTGCATGATGGCTGCAGCTCTCTGATCTCTTTTATCCTCAGTCCCCAAGCTTTCAGTTTAGTTCTATCAATTTAGTTTTGTTGTTGCTTGCCTCCACTTTGTTGACTTTGTGATTAATTCTAGACAGTAGGACAATTTTACCTGTTTTCCTTCATGGCATTAACTTGGAGAGTTTAAAATATCAATTAATATAGTATGAATTGTTTGTATATAATTCTGTATTTTCCAGGATTTTAATATTCTTCAATGAATTCTGTCAGACCACAGTGCAATGGAACCTAACATTGCAAATAAATTAACACATTGGCACATCCATACTACTACAGAATAGCTTGTTCCACTTTAATTTCATTACAAAAAATTGAGATACCATGGAGGTTGTCCTTCTTTTGAAATAAAGTGGAAAAGCCCCTGTGGAGGCACAATTCGATGCAAAGAAAGGTTTTCTTTGGAGCTATTCTACACAAATATAAAATATTTTACAGTAATCTTCATAGTATTAGACAGAGCACAGTCATCTTTATCATAATTAAGTCCAAAACCAAGAAGGCCACAGACCTAAATATTTGTTTAAATTTAAATTCCACAAAACGCATATCTACAATAACATCAATAACATTCCACTCTATGGACGTACATTTGAAGTCTCGGGAAACATATATAGTCCTACGAAGGACTTCTGTGGGGTATTAAAGGAGGTTATACATGAAAAACATTTACTAATAGCATACAACATCATGGATAAGGTCAAAGAACTCTTTGAAGACTGCAAGCAAATAGTGAATTTTAATTGTTAAGAAATTTAAGCCTAATGCAATACTGGCAACCCTGCTTTGAACAGGACAAATGTATCTGGCCACCATAGGCTGTGTAACAAGTTGTTTGGGAAGCAACTGTAAACACAGTTATCAGATGGTACTGTATATTCACTTTACAATGTATTGAAAATGACAATTTGAAGTTGCCTTAATAAATGTGGCATTCATTACAGGGTTACAAAGAAGATAATTCTTTTTAGAATTAACCACAAAAACAAATGACTCATACTGTATATGCTGAACTTGACATGTTGAAAGGAAAGTCATATAGTCAGATGACAAGACAATTGGGCACTCTGGATTACACATTGGTATTATGTTTGGTGTAAAAACTTTAAAATGATTAAACAGTTTTTCATATACTATAGGAAAAAACAAATTATGCCGGAGAGTTAGAGTTAAGGTTATTTTTTGGGCTCGTTTTGCTTCTACAACTCCTGGAATGTTTTGAAGATAGTGGAAATTATTATCTCTAAACTCCTGTACCAGGAAATGCTTGACTATGATCCGAAACATGCATTCAGATCGACAAAGAAAGGTTAACTGCGTACAATATTCTCCCCTTACTAAATAAAGACTTACTGTATCCTTGGCTGTACAAATTGAAAAGCTAGAAAGAACTGAAAAAAGGCAAGCAGTCAAAATCACCTGTAATCTCACCTGTAAAAATTAGCAGGCATTTTTTTGTAATTAATAGAGTTTTATTGTTTTTAACTGGGAAATGGAATCGTCAAAGGTTAAGTTTAAAGGGACTTTTTGTCACAAGAATTTTCTGGTATTGAGGACATGAATGATGGGAAAACAATAAATTCACTTATACTGTACAACTACTGCTATTGTACTTTAACTATTTCCTGTTATAAAGGTCAAACGTTGTCTTTCCATTCACGTCTATGAAGAATCAGAAATTTTTCCATTTCTGTGGAACCACAGAACATTTTTATTCTTATTTTCTTTGATAATGTAATTAAAGAACATTTTATGTTGTTGAAAAATATTCTTTGAGATTGTAAAAAAAAAACAATAGGGAATTTTTTCAGTGAAATTAGTGCTGGTTCTATTGCAGAGGTTGAGGAGATTAGATGAAGTGTGTTTCATGGTGTCACTTTTTTCCCCACCTTTATCATGCTGAGACATGCTGCTGTGACAACACGGGCACTGCGACTGGATAGAGGTAGAGCGTGCTTTGTTTGCAAGACTGTTACATTAACATCACTAAGGGTGCCCATTTTGTGAAGCTCAGGAGAGCCAAAGAATTGTATTACAACCAAAGGCTCTGATGCTGAACTAATAGGTTTGTGAGGATTGACTCAGCCGGCTGGCTATACTGTATGTTTGACACTTCTACTTTACACAGTATGAGCAAAGGTAAATCCATTGGTTTTGGTAGTTTTCCTCCAGAGTCGGTATATGTAGGTACTTCTATCACCCGAAGAAGGCTTCACAGCTGAAACGTTGTTTTCTTTCTTCTCTTTTCAGCATGGAATGAACCCATTACTTGTTATTCTATAGGTAGCCATGTTCTTTCTTTGTTTGCCATTTCATTAGAACCATTAGAGCAGGCAGTAGACTAAGCCACAACAAAGGTCCTATCAATATGAAAACATACACCATTGTCGAGTTTCTTGTCGTCTATGTTTATTGAACATACTGTTTGAGAACAGCGGTCTAAAAACAGATCACCGTGGTACTCCACTAATTACACTGCTGTGAATTTCACTATTTACTCCATATCTGTAACGCTTTTTATTCATTTGCTTGCATTTTCTTGAATCCTGCTGCCTGCAATTTGAGAGTTTTAAGAGGAAATTTAAGGTTTCCTCGATATCTAAATGTACCATATAATACATGTTTGAATCAATTTCTGTTGTTGTTTGTTCAAACAGCTCTTTCAGGTTAGTTTAGTAAGACCTACATTTTCTAAATTCATGTTGACGCTCCTCTAAAATCTTACTTGTCGTATAGACAATCCTCTAGTTCACTTATAATGACCATTTCCTTACATTTACTGTACATATGATTTACAGTATTAGTCTGGTTCATTTATTCAATGGTTGGGTTTTGTCACTGTTTTTTGAATGGACACTACATACTGTAAGTAATTTTCCATTAAGTGGGTCTTACCTCTGTCATGCATTGCTGCTATAAGGGTTTAATTAACCTATAACTTAATGTTTCCTTAATTACTTTGTTATAACAGCATGAGGACCTGGTGATGAGTTTTTATCTATTTCGTCTCTAGTACTTTTAATATTCCTAGAGGTCCTACTCTTCAGCTTGAACAATTGAACAAATAGAATTTGGTTCAAGTTGATTTTTTTCTTTTGCGAGTGAGAGTTGGCTTTGTAGAAAGCCATTTGTTAATTGGAAAAATCTTTCAGAAAATGGCACTATCCATATCCATTGCCTTTACCGCACATTTATGAGAACAAAGGTCCACAAGCACCAATTATTGCAAATATCATGTTGTTTTGTAGGTCTTGGAAAAGCAGCTACTATATGGTGATGAGATATTCAAATTGGAGCTATTTTTATTTTTTAATTGTGGACCTTAACTTCTTTTGGATTAAATAAAGAGTGATATTCATCTTTTTATATAATGATTGATGTTTCTCATACCTTTTAAATGTTAAGTACATATTTGAAATAAGATGCATCGCTAATTATAGTGTATATCATGTATATCGTGTTTCATGTTTTGAGATAATAAGCCTAACGAACGGTCAGCAGACCAAAATGTTTTTTGATCAAAAACAGTTTTTAGAAAGAAGAGATAGTGTTTGGGGGACTGTATATTTGTTTATCCGTTTTGCTCATTTTGCCAGGACAGAGGTTATCCCTTAGGACATTATTGCTGAATCAGTGTTTGCCCCATCCTTTAATTTAAAATCTGTCTACTTTTTTTACTTGTGATGGGTGTAAGAATGTCTCTGGCTGAAGGTGTTTTATTTGATGGTTCTTTAAAGTCTGTGAGCAAATGGAAACAACACACTTTTACCTGCCTTCTCTCCTAGTCAGCAGTCTTTCAATTGTTTGTGCCACTCACAATTTCATTAACCCCACAGAACATTGTGCTGTTTTGGGGGGTTTAAATCTGTACTTCGATTAGTATTGGGAAAAAAAAACACTTTGCAGAAAGTAGAAGAGGCATTTCAGTTGGAAAAAAAACCCTAACTGATCTGACACTGGTAATTCTAGGGTCTACCAGTTTATGATGATGCTGCATTGTTAATGTATAACATAAAAAGTTGTACTTGACCAGTGTTCATAATGCATTCTGCCTAAATATCACAAAAATTACCTGAATATTTCAGGCACAGAAGACATTCTTATAACAGACAATATTAATCATATGTGATCACTTAAAATTACAAAGCTTGAAAAATTACAAAGACTGAATTAAGTGTCAGATATTTTAGAAATAATGGATTTACTATCAATTGATAGCAATGAGTGATGTTAAATAAAACTGGACTGATGAGCTGATAGCCAAAACTATGATAAAAAGCAAGAGTTCCATCGATCCACCAACAATTACAGCATCAACACTTTCAGCAGTTCATCAGTATGATTCTGAACAGTGTGTGCACACTCAGCACACCTGTGCCAGTCTCATTTCGACCAGAGTGACTAAAGACCATTCTTTGGGATAAACCTTATTGAGGGAAGAGCATTGATATGTTCATAAATATGAAATTTGATCACAATGGTAATACACATTTTTTAAACAAAGTACTTTACGTGCTACTTTACATTTCAGACTTGTTTAATAATTCTCCATGTAAAATAATGTAGTGCCAAAGGTTGGGCACAGAGTTAATTTTCTTCATGAAACATCACAGATGCATTAACCAGAAATTTTTCCAGCAGTTTTCTTTTTCTTTGCTGGCATGCTTTAGACGTTGTGATGTTCTTTAAATCATAGAACAAATTCAGGTGTTATTTCTCCTGTGGGTTACTGAATATTGCTATTTTGTTGTTAAGATTTAGTAAGGATGGACTTGAAAATGTTAGTACAGGATTCTTTGACATGAGAGATCAGTCATGTGCAGATACAGCCTGATTGTGCTTACCGATTGTTTGTCAGATGCCAGCTTGCCATCCTTGGGTCCTCTGGTCCTCGCTGCTGCTCAGAATTCCTTTGGCAAGCTGATGGAGAAGCTAGGTGTGGAGATGGAGGGCAGTGCAGGGGTCTCAGGGAGGCTCACCTGGTATGGAGACAAGGGTGCCCTGACTAGAAGATTGGGCCATGGGCTTCACAGACTCAATGCACAGATGCTGAAAGCTGGTCTGCCCGAAGCGGTGACAAATAAGGTAATATCGCCTGTCATTTATTTTCAAGGGATGTTTTAATTTCTTTGTAGCCTCCTTTAACAGAAACCTCGTTGTTAATGCCTCACTGGTCCCAAAAAACTTAAACTAAGTGTTTCATGCCCAGATCTGCAGCGGCTCTCTACCAAGCCAGTTCCCCATCATCTAATTAAATACACCAGATTTCCTATATAATACCTGAACCAACACAGGGAATGTGCCCTGTCATTTAAACTACCGCTATGCTCAGCCTTGTTTTACGACGTGCTACAGATTATTTAAAAAACCATGTCCCTGTGTCTTGAGCTTGTTTTACAAACGCTCTTTCCTGCCTGAATCCAGCCCTGTCTCCCGATTTTCCAAATCTTCCCCAATCGCCATTTTTTTCCTGGAAAACTCCATTAGCCTCCGGAAATCATGGGGCTCCTACAGTTGGATTGTGTGCCTGCCTGTGAGATGCAGTTATCAGTAAAAACTAACTGCATCATAAGAAAGAGTAACTGATATTTTCCTGCAAAACAAAATAAAAGAGACCCATTTTATCATAATTGTTTTCAAGTCCCAGTATGGATGAATAAAATAACTTTAGACTATACCAAAAATGAAAAGAATCTTGAAAAAAATGACAGTTTTCAGGAAAAGATTTTGGAGAAGGAAAGGGGACTTTTTTTTTGAAAAAATACACGTCAGGAAGGTCAGTTTCTGAATTTTATATTGTATTGGATCTCTCATAAGAATATGATAAAGATTAAACCTGAGAGGAGGGTGTTAAGCACATCATTTTCATTTGGTAGCTGTGGGTCTGTGGCTAAGGATCTTCGCCTGTGGCTGGAAGGTTGCCGGTTTAAATCCTGCGGCCGGCAGAGGAATCCTACTCCGTTGGGCTCCTGAGCAAGGCCCTGAACCCCAACTGCTCCAGGGGCACTGTACAATGGCTGACTCTGTGCTCTGACCCCAAGTTTCTCACCCTGTCTATGTGTCTGTGTCTCATGGAGAGCAAGCTGGGGTATGCGAAAAAACCAATTCCTAACGCAAGAAATTGTATATGGCCTATAAAGTGATCTTATCTTATTTATCCAAAGATTTTGTCCAGCGGTTTCTTGAAGGATACCAGGGAACAAACTCGCTCTTATTAGTGTCAGAACCAGTGAACAGCTCATCAGTATTACAGTGTATCGTATACTCCTTTGCAAAGATGTTATTATTTTTACACTGAGAGAAGTTTTTTTTATTCACCCTTATGCTAAAGTGTTTCTTTGATTATAGGCCCTGTAAAAACAATGTATGATAAATCAACAGACTGAAATGGCAAAGATCAAAATTTGGGGTTTGTCCTTGTAAACGGGCTTCAATAAGTCTAATTTAAAGAGATGTAAGAGTTATTGAATTAAAAAAACGCACCTTTCAGGATTCATACAATACTTAGCTTCCAATTAATGATTTTTTCTATTAATTGTAAGGGATAATTTAACAATACATTGACAATGTAACAGTCAGTCAGTAATTCAATTAGCTTTATTCAGTCATCTTACCACCTGCCATAAATATAATTATATTCAGTATTTGATTGAATTATTAAAACTCTCTTAATTGGTCCAACACATGGATTAACTCATTTAACCCTTTGCTTGACATGGTAGCTCCCTTTAAATATACTGTATGCAGGTTCCACCTCTCTCCTTCTATCCTGATTGTGTTAATCAAACATGTTTCACTATTGTACTTTTGCAAAAATAACATTCTTCTTTTGCTTGATGTTAGGTAAAAATAATTTAAAATGTAGTTAGATATGTCCAGCTGATAAGAGTGACAATTATGTGTGTCCATTTTTGAAATATAAACTGTTTTACCATCATTTACAATATGTTTTCCTTTTAAATTGTTTCATAATATTTAGTGTCTTGTCTGAATGATATTTTTAAACAAATACTTTTGGTATCAGTGCATTCCCTGTGTCCCTGGTTGGGCTTTTTTATTTTAATTTAAATAAATGGTCTTATCAGAACTAATTTTATGATATGCCATGTTGAGGATGATCTAGGAAGCCAATAACCTGTGTTAAGCACAAATTCGTCATAGTCAGAGTTACTGATTATCAATGTATGGCTGCAGGCTCTCTGCTTCATTCTGCAACCTGCAGAAGCTTAGCACCTTCTCTTCTAAAAAAAATTTTGCTCTGAGAAAGACACTCTAAAAGGATAAATGTTGTGCCAATTCTTCGGAAGTGGAATTTAAGTGTTCGTAGAATGAATCATGAAGAAATGCATTACCCTCAGTGGCCGGTTTGCACAAAACGCAGCTGAAAGTTTTCAGTAAACTTAAGGGCTAGAGAAGATTTCAATGTTGGAGGTCTCTCCCTGACCTCCAGAGTTTATATGAAAACATGTAGTGAAAAAGAAATGCAAGTGAGTATCTCTTGCGAATTGTGGCTAATGAGTAGAACATTTAGACCTAATTGATTTTACATCATGTTTCACGATTGGCAGAGGGTATGTGAAAGACAGATGTGAAAGACATTTTTAATCTCATGCATCTGAGTTATCTTATTTTCTGAAGACGTGGTTCAGCAGGGTTTGTTCCTATTCCGACAATTTTTTTTAGAGCGTGATGGCGTGCTTTAGATTATAGCCTAAACAGGATTGTTATTTCTAAAAAATACAGTATGTGCCTCTCTTAGCAAATGGTGGCAGTGTTGCAGCATCACATCCTTGAGTTCACCCAGCGGCTGCACGCAGCGGAGGTGGAGCGACGCAGCTTGCGCATGGAGCTGGCCCAGTTCAAGCGCACTGTAAAGGATATGAAGAGGGAGGCGGACAAAACATTGGGCTGGAAGGATCTGAAACAAACTGTGAGTGTGCCTCTGCAGTGCTGTCCTTTACGTTCATGTTCTAATCCCAACACTTCATATTTCTAATTATACAAAGTAGCATGGGATTTTGTACTGATTCATGCTGAGTGCATTTGAAGCAAGCATGGTGACTTAAAGTTACCATGTCTATATGATTCATAATTATGTTTTAATAGGAGCTGCTTATCATAACGTCTTACCATTTGCAAGGATCTGGACATACAGTCAATGTACTGTATATGTATTTCGCAATGCAGAAAGAAGTCTTTACTATTGATTATTGCAGTACTGTCCATTTTAAAATTCAGGGATAAATGGGAATTATAGGCAAAGGTACAGTGCAAACGGTTTTCAGATGTGTATTGTGCTTTAGATAATGTAACAGTCTGACTAATCAAAAAAGAATTCCTGAAATCTTCATAGAATAAGTGATGCTTAAATGTTTAATCTTAAACAAAATTAAAATGTTTCCCCAGTTCAATAAAAAATACACTGTTTTAAAAACTAAATCTAACAATTGCCCTATGTTTAATATACCGTATTACTTTCTGTGTAAAATATATATTAATTATTACAGCATAGCACTAATAATACAAAGACTACGCTTCTACCTTTGAAATAACATTTTTAAATAGATATACAACTGTAAAATTAAACTTTTGACTCTGCATTTCTCTTCAAAATTGCGTGAATGGAGACAGTGCTGCTAATGCAATGTGGCTCTTATATTCACAGTGCATCTCTACTTTGCAATACATATTGTGAAATTTAATCAAAATACTAAACAAACTCTAGTAAGCCTAAATCACCAAAGTTTACAATATCTGGTCTGATCTGAAAATATATAAAAAAAACAGGATTGTATAAATGGGAGCACAAAATGAATGAAATACATTTTTTGCAATGCATGTTGCCTGACAGGCTGGAGTTCCTTTGGAGAGGTTTGAGAGTGTGTGCCAAGAACTGAACAGTGCTCTTCAGCGAGAGCAGCAGGCCCAGGCACTGCTTCACGAACAGGCCCAGCAGCTCCAGGATTTAGGCCTTAGGCTGGAGCTGCACTCTGGAGAAGAGGCAGAGAAGGACCAGACTCTGGCTGAAGCTGTCAAGGTAGGCTTCTCCATCAACTGTATATGATTTGTGTTCATCTCACAAGCCTTGAGATTGCCAAATCATTATAGTTTTAAATAATTTAGGTCACACTACTGTATCTTGGGGGTTGATTTGTTAAGTAACACCAAATCTTTCTTCCTATGTGTAGATGAGCACCATTGTAGTCAGATGAAAAGATTATTTTTGTAATGCAGTCATTATAGCACATACTTAAAATATGAACGGTTACAAATGATTGGCCTCTCTGTCATGTGTTGCACTTGTTAGCTAGCTGATAAGAAAATTTAATTGAGCTGTTTATGAAAGAAGGCAGGCTATCAGCTTTAACAATATGCCTGGATACTTATACCACAAACCCTTTGCCTAAGGAAGTGTCTCCTGGTCTCAGTTCTGAATGTGTAGTTTCTGGTTCATATTTCACAGTTGATTCTGAGGAAGTCTTTCGAGTTGACTTTGTCAATACGTTTGAGGATTTTGAGTAATTTGGTCCCCACTTAGTCTTCTCTGTTCAAGACTATAAATTATTTTTAGCCTGACAGTTTTGTTTCTTTTAAGCCCAGGAAGGTGTCTTCTCAGCTTCTTTCATGAAGCAGATGAATGTGATCTGAGTTCCTAAGCACAGCCTGAGTTATTGCATACTTTCAGTGCTTACCTACACTGTCGGTTTTAAACTTCTGAAAGGGAAATGAGGAGTGCCAAATCCCAAATTAAATAAGAAGAGAGGTGATACTATAAGATACTATGAGTTCTTCATTGACAGGTATGCCAGACAGGTGTGCAGTTGCTGTTCAGAGGGAGAGATCATAACAACGGGGCTCTTTTTAATGTGCAGCGGTGATATGGAGGGCAGCATTAGCCGCGTCAACCTTGACAGGAAAGTGTGGTCGCTAAAGCTTGGGTTATATTTCTACAAGAAGTAACAGGATATGATTAGTTCCAATGCTGATACTGCCTTGTATAACATCTAATGCTTACGATCATCTCTAAAAAACCTGATCTGTTTTGTACTGATGTATAATTTGAGCCAGGTAAAGAATGTAGTGAAGTTGTGGGTACAACACTGAACTTTATTTTAATTCATACATGCAGGGACAACAATAAACATTCATCATCCTATTTATTTTTCCAAGGAGAATCTCTACATTTATCTACATTTACCCATTAGTGCTCTAATGATTAATATGTTTTTTTCTTGCCTGCAATTATTTCAATTTGAAGCAAGGGCAGTAAATGTGTTAAATTCACCTCAGAAATGAGAAACAAGCCCTCATGCTGTGAACTGTCAAATCGCAAGATTACTTGACTTTTGAAGATCCTGCCACATGCAGCCTTCTTTACTTGTGAGATAATGTGGAGCTTTACCAGAGCTCTGTGGGGCACCCTCTTTGATTCCCAAGCAGCACAGCTTACTGTGACAACGCATTGCAGGGGGTTTCTGTGAAGATAATCTCTAATAAGGGTTGAGATATTTTTGAAGAACAGAAAAGGGCTAGGCTGATCTGCCATTAAACTCTAACCTTTTAAGCAGTGATTTAGCACTAGTGGTATCATGTGATAAAGACCCGTCACTCTTTCTATCACCTCTTTTCATGGACTAGTTTTTAGTAGTCATTAGACATTTGTTTCATAGTGCCCACATTTGAAGATTTCACATAGCCGTGTCATTCTTTGGTGGTAAACAAAAGTGAACAAGAATATTCTACTCCCTTTCCTTGCATCTTAATTGTTCAAAATTGAATTTATAATCTCACCTGGGTAATGCACGTATTTGTCCTGCCTGCCATTTAATTATATAATCGAGGATAACATTACATTAAAAGAGTCTTTTGTACTCTCTCTGTATATACTAGAATTCAGTAGGATCCTTAAATTATACATTTATTTTCCCAGTTTTCAATGATGGAATAATGGATTTCTAAATCTCTCCTTTTGCAGATTTCTGCCTTCCACACATCTGAAATATGCTTTCCAGATTTTGATTTTCTCAAAGGTTCCCTTTTCACCCTGGCCACCCTGACATTGCTCTCCTTTTGTTCTCCCTCATTCCCCCACATACCTCAAGGATTCTCCAAGCTTCTTCTTGTTCCTCTGTTATTTCAGCTTGGCATTAACTTCTAATTATTACTCTGCACACTGCCGCAGATCCACACTCTTAACATCTGTATTTCCATGCACATCCTGTATGCGTTTTTACTGTACAACGTCAAATGCCACCAGGGTTTACAGTACCTGCTGTATTTCATTTGCTTATGGAAGATAAATGAGTGTTTAAGGCTCACCACTTACAGTAAAGGGTCCAAAACATAACCAATTATTGCACATATTTGGCTTATCTTCCTTCTCCTCCTGTGTGCTGGGTTGTCTAGTCACATCATTCTTGCATGTTGTGATGAGAAAGACCCCAGAGCTGCACCTCTCATGGGGAAGATAATGAGGTAGGGCCAGACAACAGTCAAACCTTGGCACGACCACTGAAGTCACCCAGTCCCACTTGTAGCATAGACATAGGGGTTGTTTTGTTGCTAGCAGCTTTGCTTAGCTGACCAAGAGAACTGGATTAAAGGTTGAATATGCCTCTCTTGTGGGAAGAGGATTTTTGTTCAAACTTTAACAGCATGTAGATATCACTAGTGATGTAGGAGAAAAAAGAACAGACTAATAGACAGACATCTGATATACTCTGGTATTTTTTCTACATACGTTTCGGTGAATACCCCCCTTTCAAACTCATGGCATTTACATCATATTTCCTTTTGAAAAATGTTTATTAGTAAGCAAGACGAAAGCTTGCAGTTTTACACTTAAGTGTTTATTTAGGAACAGTTGACTATGTACTGCATTTCTACAACTGTATCACTTTCTTTATCCTGTTTATTCACAGCTGACAAACATTTTGAGCTTTGTGTAATATGTGTCAGGTTTAACAAACAATTGAGTTTTTTGGCCGCATCATTAACTATTTGACAGAGATTCGTTTATCTTTAAAATCAGCTGGGAAAATTTGTTGTGACATGGATGAAAAACAGTCTCCGAATAAACTCTTCAGATTAATAATGAATTTCTTGGAATACTACTGGAAGAAATAGTTTGGAATGAAATCAGTCTCTAATAAGCCAAAGATTAGATGGGTTCTCAACCCTGAGTCATTAGAAAGCATAAAAATGATACTTTTACCTATGTTTTCAAGTATACAGTACATGTGTATTCATTAGTATATAAACACCAATGATAGCATGAAAATTATTTTTTTATTAGCATCATGCATTTTTTGAAAATGCAGAGAAATATACAGTAACACAAAATGGACCTTCTAGCAGAAGACAGAAGCTTTCAATCTGTAGTGTACAACAATTGAAGGAGAGAACAAAATCTGTATATGTAATTAGACTTTCCTTCCCTCAGACTAATAAGCAATGGACAGGCAGTAAATGCTTAGATGAACCTGCTGTCAAAATGTGAAATTTCATATGGTTGTATCAAATTATTTGGGACCTACAGTGCAACACAAAGGCTCCATTTTGGATTAAGGGAACTATCTCAAGGCTGCGCTTCTCAGATAACTGCACCTAAAGCGACCTTTCTCAGACACACAATTACTGAGCTGTATGTTTTTCCTTTAATTTCATCAGGGGTTTAATTAGTATACAAATAAAACTTCCCTTATCTTACTCTCCACCTAATTGGTCTGTCTTTACTTATGCCTGAAGTGTGTGAAAACGGCCCTGTAATTAGGGTGACCGTGTTCACCTTTCTCTCTCAAATGTACCATCGCCTGAAGGCCTCAAGGCCTAGGAACGGTACTTTGGATTATTGCTTTGCAATCATTCTGGCTGTCCCACAGGCTTTCTCATAAGCAGAAAGGCTTTGGGTGCTAGAAGTTCCCACTGCATAGCAGGATCTCCATTCTTTTTGCCGCTAAATGTTTATTGATTATCTCACCGCTCCACACTCAGCCTCCAACAACTTAATATCAGGTGACAGTCTGGAGAGTTCTTCACGTAATTAGAGTTGAGCATTTGAGGGGAGGGAGAGAAACAATTAGGAGCCTAGTTATTAAACTTGATTTATCCTATTCTCTCCTGAACCATTTCCAGGGTATCAGGCCACTGCACTTCCACAAGCAACCCTTGTTAAGAAATTAACGGCTAACCTGCAACTTATCACTGTTGCATTTGCCGCCTTTAGGCACCCCATCCATGCCCACAGTGGTAGAAGTGGAAATGTTGGAGTCTGCAAAGATTATCAAGGGGTTCAATTAGACCTGACGAGTCAAAAGAGCAGAGGTACCAAGCAGCTAAAGTAACCCTCAGTACCTCACTGGGACTTTGTGTTTTTTCTAAATATATTTTGAGAATAATAGGTATTTGTATGGATTTAAGAAGAATAAAAAAGAACAGGTTATTAGCAGGAAAATGTAAGCCATTCTGAAGTTAATGCATCAGTGTTGTGGGCATATGTGGATTATGAAGATGTGTTGTTCTTAGAATCAGACAGCTCAGAGAGAATTTTTTATAAAGTCAAAATGATACACAACAGAGTTATTGTTATTGAGAAGATAACTTTAGAAAGCAGAAAACATAACTGTGGAGCCTTCTTATGATTAAACCTTCCCCTGAAGATAGTTCCACAGTTGAAATGTTATCTTCTATCTTATTTTCAGCATTGACCTCTACTTGTATATTTTAAAGTTAAACATTAGCATTACTTGCATCAGTGCTAAGTACATTTTCCATTTAAAAAATCTCTATATGCCTTCTGTTGGATATACTTTTTGTGTCCCTTGTTTGCAGTATTTGTTTTGCCATACATAGTATCACCACACTAACATTCCCTAATAGTGTTATTTTTATAGATGATATTCATTCATTGTTATTACTTTCAGTAGAGTAAGAAATGCAACCCCTCATATTGTGGGGGCTTCATAAAGCTTCCTATAGATTATCACTATTCTTCTTCCCGTGGGCTTGCCCACACTGTTTTAAACTACTGCAAGGGAAAACAGGGGTACTTAAATCCCCAAGGAGAGGAAGGAAGAGATGCTAAAAGAGGAGTTTCGAATCCCAAATCAGAATCAGAAAGCAGAGAGGTGATGCTGTAAGTTGACAAGAGTTGACAGGTTTGCCAGACAGGTGGGCAGCTCCTGCTCAGAGGAAGAGACCATGATAACACGGCTCATTTTTTTCCAAGACCCTGGAAACATGCAAGGGAGATGGAGGGCTGAGCCCAGCCATGTCAAACTTGACAGGAAAGTGAGAACCTAGCTGAGGTTTGGCTTATATTTCCATAGGTAGTAGAGGTACTTCCACAAGAAGTAACAAGGTATAATTAGTTCCAATGCTGATATTGCGGTGTATGACGTGTAGCTTGATAACGCTTAAGACCTATGGATCTGCTGTGTACAGGGACTGATGAAGCATAATGGCTGCTGTGTGTCACTCAGCTGGGTGGTGTACTTCAGTAGTGGATGAAGTGGAATGTAGTACAGAAAAGCACTTTCTATACAAAGTGTATATAATTAAGTTAATTAAAGAAGGTCAATAAAATACTCCCGTGTTATTCCATAAAAGTGAGCTTTTGTAATACTTCTTCATGTAGAGATATTTTCTGAAAGACTAGACATGACATCTGTGTGCTCATTAAAAAGATTTGGTGGCCCTTTACTAATATATGGGATGCTGCAAAAATAGTTTTAACCTTTAATTTTTGCTGGATAGTTTAGTCACAGGTAATTGTAGTAGTCTGATTTTTGTGTTGGCATTTGTAAATAAAAGATTAAAATGAAGCAGGATTAAACAAACATTTCTGTTTTCCTGTTTTGTGCGTTCTTTTGCCTTTTTTTCTTGTTTCTTCTTTTAAATTAGTTATATGGACCTCGGCAATATGCCTAAGGCAAGTTTTAATTCCAGACTTTTTTGCCCCTGAGGGATTTTTATCTTGTAAGTCTTCCCGTCCCTTAATTTCTTGAAGTGGAGCACTTGAGTGGAATGCAAACATAAAGTATGCAAATCATCAGCATTCCCGTATTTCAGAAATAATGTGTATGGGAATGAAGGGACTTAAAGTACAGTGGTGTGAAAAAGTGTTTGCCCCCTTCCTGATTTCTTATTTGTTTGCATGTTTGTCACACTGAAATGTTTCAGATCATCAAACAAATTGAAATATTAGACAAAGATAACAAAAGTAAACACAAAATGCAGTTTTTAAATGAAGGTTTTTATTATTAAGGAAAAAAAAATCCAAACCTACATGGCCCTGTGTGAAAAAGTGATTGCCCCCCCTGTTAAAACATAAATCAACTGTGGTTTATCACATCTTTGGAAAGCTGAGTTCAATTTCTCTAGCCACACCCAGGCCTGATTACTGCCACACCTGTTCTCAATCAAGAAATCACTTAAATACGACCTGCCTGACAAAGTGAAGTAGACCAAAAGATCCTCAAAAGCTAGACATCATGCTGCAATCCAAACAAATTCAGGAACAAATGAGAAACAGAGTAATTTAAATTTATCAGTCTGGAAAAGGTTATAAAGCCATTTCTAAAGCTTTGGGAGTCCAGCGAACCACAGTGAGAGCCATTATCCACAAATTGCGAAAACATGGAACAGTGATGAACCTTCCCAGGAGTGGCATGCCGACCAAAATTACCCCAAGAGCGCAGCGACGACTCATCCAAGAGGTCAGAAAAAAACCCACAACAACATCCAAAGAACTGCAGGCTTCACTTGCCTCAGTTAAGGTCAGTGTTCATGACTCCACCATAAGAAAGAGACTGGGCAAAAATGGCCTGCATGGCAGAGTTCCAAGACGAAAACCACTGCTGAGCAAAAAGAACATAAAGGCTCGTCTCTGTTTTGCCAGAAAACATCTTGATGATCCCCAAGACTTTTGGGAAAATACTCTGTGGACTGACGAGACAAAAGTTGAACTTTTTGGAAGGTGTGTGTCCCATTACATCTGGCATAAAAGTAACACAGCATTTCAGAAAAGGAACATCATACCAACAGTATGCCATATCACCCTGCAACTCACAACTGGCAACCCACTGAAGCTAAGCAGGTGTGAGCCTGGTCAGTACCTGGATGGGAGACCTCCTGGGAAAAACTAAGGTTGCTGCTGGAAGAGGTGTTAGTGGGGCCAGCAGGGGGCGCTCACCCTGTGGTCCATGTGGGTCCTAATGCCCCAGTATAGTGATGGGGACACTATACTGTAAACAGGCGCCGTCCTTCGGATGAGACGTAAAACCGAGGTCCTGACTCTCTGTGGTCATTAAAAAAATCCCAGGGCTCTTCTCGAAAAGAGTAGGGGTATACCCCGGTGTCCTGGCCAAATTTCCAATTGGCCCTTACTAATCATGGCCTCCTAATAATCCCCCTCTATGAATTGGCTACATTACTCTGCTCTCCTCCCCACTGATAGCTGATGTGTGGTGAGCGTTCTGGCGCACTATGGCTGCCGTCGCATCATCCAGGTGGATGCTGCACATTGGTGGTGGTGGAGGGGAGTCCCTATTACCTGTAAAGCGCTTTGAGTGGAGTGTCCAGAAAAGCGCTATATAAGTGTAAGCAATTATTATTATTATTATAACAGTAAAATATGGTGGTGGTAGTGTGATGGTCTAGGGCTGTTTTGCTGCTTCAGGACCTGGAAGACTTGCTGTGGTAAATGGAACCATGAATCTGCTGTCTAACGAAAAATCCTGAAGGAGAATGTTCGGCCATCTGTTCGTGACCTCAAGCCGAAGCGCACTTGGGTTCTGCAGCAGGACAATGATCCAAAACACACCAGCAAGTCAAGCTCTGAATGGCTTAAGAAAAACAAAATGAAGACTTTGGAGTGGCCTAGTCAAAGTCTTGACCTGAATCCGATTGAGATGTTGTGGCATGACCTTAAAAAAGCGGTTAAGGCTCGAAAACCCTCCAATGTGGCTGAATTACAACAATTCTGCAAAGATGAGTGGACCAAAATTCCTCCACAGCGCTGTAAAAGACTCATTGCCAGTAATCGCAAATGCTTGATTGCATTTGTTGCTGCTAAGGGTGGCCGAACCAGTTATTAGGTTTTGGGGGCAATCACTTTTTCACACAGGGCCATGTAGGTTTGGATTTTTTTCCCCTTAATAATAAAAACCTTCATTTAAAAACTGCATTTTGTGTTTACTTGTGTTATCTTTGTCTAATATTTCAATTTGTTTGATGATCTGAAACATTTCAGTGTGACAAACATGCAAAAAAATAAGAAATCAGGAAGGGGGCAAACACTTTTTCACACCACTGTATCTTCTGTACTTTGAGGTTCTTAGTATTATTGTTTACTTTGCAGTTGTACTCTCAAGCTGAAACGTGGATCCCTGTGTTACATTCATTATATGATTTCTTTCACCTTCTCTAAGAGAAACTTCAATCTGGTTACACATATATTGATTTCTGAGGAGCTTGTGGAAAAACTGGAAATTCAGTGAAGAATACTCCTCACCCATAATTTAAAGCATTCAGTCATACCTCCCTCTAGAGTGGTAACTTTTATCTCACTTTTTTCAGTCTCTAAGAAAACAAAATGTTGCAAATAAACAACAAAAAGATATTTTTTTTTATTTTCCATGTCAACTCCTCTGTAAATGCTTACTTACAATTTTGAGTTTTCTCCTTTTCTTTTAAGATCAGTACTGAATTGAATTAATTCATAAGTCTGGTGTTCTGAGGGTGCTGTCTCACTTACAATAACAATGCCTAACAATGGTCAGAAATATGATAAGCTGTTTATATTAACTGCAGGTGATACTTGAGTAATTAACAAGTAATAGGTTTATTCCATGCTGAAAATAGGAGAAACACAACATTTCGGCTGTGAAGCCTTCTTCAGGTGTCACAAACGTGTTTTCTCTCTTCTCTTTTCAGTGTGGAATAAACCTATTACTTGTTCCTTTGCAGACTACACATGCTGACGCAGCTACCCACCTGAACTACCTCAGTAATTATATGTACTGAGCTTAGTAATTCACCAAACTCAGGATGTAAGGTAATGTCTCTTAAAATATAATTTGGTAATTTTTTTTCTAGCATACGTAGTATTTGAAGCTATAATTTTCGGCAAATTCAACTCTCAGACTACTACTGTTCCACCTTGCTGGCCTTAAGATTTCAAGAAAAATATATTAATGGGTAGTTCCTGATAAATACTTACAGTACTCAACTGAAGAGATTTCCTTTGCTGGCACAGACTTTTTAACTCAGGTTTAATTTAAAGTTAGTAAATACAGCAGTTATTCTTCCGATCAGAAAATGGAGTACCTATTATGCAGAAAATGTGAAAACCTCAGAAAACGTTTCCTCCAAAATAACATCTGTACAAAAATGTGCTGCATAACACCATTTTAGTGATACAATGTTATTGGATGATATTTAACTGAATTAAAGAGTCTTGTGCAGAAACATTCAAAAGTTCATTGTTTACTGCAGTTTTTGCTATACTTCTCCTAATCTTCTCATTTGATAAATTAATTCAGTTTAATAAATACATCTTTTTCATTTGAAAAACTCAAGGCTTACATTTGTATAACAGTATATAATTAAAATACAGAGATATGATATGGTGTAATTAGATTTCTGAATGCTTTGGATAAAAGTTCCTCTTCTGATTGAGAATTGTTTAATGAATCAAATTGACAGGTACTCTCAAGGCTAAATGTACCACAAGGATCTTTACTGGGACCACACAGCATGTTGATTTATATAATTAATTATATCTACATTCTGGTAATTAGTAAACTAGTTACGTTTGCAGACTATAACAAAACAGAAGTATTGGCAACTAATGTAGAGGTTACAAATGAAATTCATAAGGTTTTAGATCAAATTCAAGACTTTACAATTAGGGAAATATGAGCTTGAAGAGACTACTTATGAAAAACTCTTAGGTGGGCATGTTTTAAATTTTACATCTACAAAATGTATGGGGGTAATAAAAAGACAAAATTACATGATTTATAGTTAAAATTGTAAAATTACAATCAATGGTTGTTAAAATTGTACAATTCATAAATAAGACCTTATTGTGCACATTTTTTGTCACCACATGAAAAAAACAATACTGCTGCTCTTGAATCAGTACAGTGCAACCAGATACATTCTTGGAACTTGAAGGAATCTCCTGGCCTGACAGGCTAAAAGGGTCTTTTTAGTCCTGAACAGAAAGGATTACAAGGGGACCAGATTCAAGTTTCAAAATCCTCCAGTCAAGGCAGTGGACTTCTTCAGAATAAACACTGAAACCTGATTGAGTAGACACAAATGGAAATGACATGGAGTGCATTTGAAACTAAGAACAGGAGGCAGTTATTTCCATAAAGGGGGTTGAAAGTATGGAATAAGCTATCCAGCCATGTTGTTGAAGCCTTGGATCAATAAGCTGCTAACTATCAAATGGACTTGTTTAGCCAAATAGCCTCCACTCATTTGGAATTATTTTTATGTTTTTCTTTCACATTAGAGATAATGGATTATACAAACTGTTGTAATAAAACATATGTATGTGGATAGGTTTCTTTTTAACCTATTGAATTGGGTTGTTTTATTTTTTATCAATGTTTCTATAAACATAAGGCAGTATAATATGAATAACCTACAATCTATAACCATATATATACTATAAAGCTGTTTGCACAATTTATTGAAGATTACTCCTTTGCATTCCTACACCTTTTGCCAATTTATAATCGTTTAAAATTGTGACTGTAATTCTCATACAGTGCATGTACAGCTACCCAAGGATGGTACCTTTGGCTGACGTGTCTGCATTGCATACTCAAATTTTGTCAGTTATGCTTTATATCTTTATTTGAATTTAATTTTTTTTCTAATGTGGAAAGTACTACATTTAATGTGATTATATCAAACAACCATCTAACCACTCAAATGAGTTGTCACGTTCTTATCTTCTTACTGCCCTTGACTTTTATTATGAGGTTCTTTTTAAGTCAAAAATCGTCTAAGGTTTGGAATCAACTAGTCATGACCTGGCAATGAGGTGGCTGTTACAACAGGATCATGAAGCACTCTGGCTGAAACAGAAGTGCATTTTGGCAGCTTTAACTGAGTGGGCAGTCCATTTTAGGATCCACTATGCTCAGCCCTACTGGGGAAGAGGTTAGACATGATTCCCAGTTTGGATTCAGCCTCTTCACTCTTGACTGAGTAGCCGTTGTACAGTGGCATCATCTTTCTGGAATTAAAAAAAAAATCGAACAATTTTATTACATTTTTATTAAAATTTGGCATCTGGACTATCATGGATTGTCCAGACACAGTCTAGAACACCATACTGCATTTTTGGCTTCAACTCACATCAGCTATATGTGACATTAGCATTGTTTTCCTAAATAAAACCTGACAAGCTGCACAAAAGCAAATCATGGACATTGAGGTGGCTATATGTTTTTCTAGAAGGTAAAATCAGAGAACATTGCATTCATGGAGCTAGATTTTTCTTCATACCACCTACATTAGGCCCCTGTTGCAATCAATGAGCTCCTCATGACACTTCATCTCAAATCAGCAGAGAAAAAATAAGCTGTATATGTATTGATTTAAATGTATGTCCTGACTTAAGATGAAAGTAAAGAAGATATCATTGCTATATAAGACCACATTCTTTGTTGTCTGTGGAAACAACAGACTCTTTCTACTAGTAAACTTCAGTACCAGAGTTGGAATAGTTGCCAGTCTTTGGAAAGGAAGCATTGGCAAGATTCACTATTGCCACATTGCTGAAGCATTCATAGGACCTTCCCGTTTTATCCATTCAAATCTGTTAAACAAACTGTCTCCCCAACATTGCTAACAGAAGGAGCAATGTACTGAAGTTTTAACCACAAAATAACATTTTCAATAATACATTAGGATAAAGCACTTAAGCCTCAACCAAGAACTGAAGAAAAGTGTTCCTTTCACTCCAGAAGATCTCAAGACAAATATTGTCAACACTAAACCACCGTGCTTTCATCATAGAGTATAGTTCTGGAGTAAAGAGGTAATCATGAATAAAACTGAGAAATCCCACTGTCTCTGTGCTGTCCTTCACAGGAATGTAATTATCATTACAGCTCACATGATTCTTACTGACAATACCACATCAGTCAATATAATATTGCAATGGGCTTCATAGCTTTTTGCATTATATCTAATATAATGCCTTCCAAGGTGTGGGATTCCTGATGGGAGAAGCTTCTCAATACTGACACTGTATTGCTACAGCATGTGACCAAGCTGAAGGCAGTCTATGTTCAGAAGTAAGAGAGCTGTGGGGGTTAGAGGTTTCCCTGCTAGGAGAACATAACAGGCTGTGAGTCCCGAGCTAACCTCAATTGAGAGAGGTAATATGATTGAGAGTCTCCCACATATCAGGCAGTAGCAGGGTTGAAGTGGAAGAGCCAGCCGAGCCAGAGCGTTTGTGAAGCCAGCGTGTAAATGCAGCCAGCTGGTTTCTCATGCTGAGTTGTGGGAGTGAGAGTCACCGTACTGATGCAGAAAGAGAAAACAATAAGTTGTTCTGGTATATAGCGAGAGAGCAGAATATGGTCTGTAAATGAGCCTAGAGAGATGGATATAAAAGACACATCTGATTTATATCTGCGAGTTGAAATGTAAGTAACAGTTTAGTAACTGTTTAGTATTAAGTAACTGCTTTAGCTGTTAAACAGAATGATACCTACTATGTTAGAGGTAGAGAAGGTAAAAGGAAAACGAATGATGTAGGCTGAGTGTGAAACCCTGTGAGGGAACTGATGACAGCAACGATTCTGGATTGAATTGGAAGCATAATGCGAAAATTAGCTGTTGTGTAACTACCCCCATAAGGGACTGGTGAAAATAGCAATTTTGGAGGAGATTGTGGATCTACACAAATCCATTATATTTAGAGAGACAGCATGTTGCAGGAGAAGAATGAACGGGACTGTGTGTGAGACGGTGAAAGATCCTTCCACCTTCCTGGAAGGGGAGGTGTGAACAATGAAAGTACTGGAGGGGACAAGATGTTTAAGTACTGACTGGCAGAGAGTGAGGAAGCCAGGAATAGTTGAGCAGACACCCGAGAAGTGAAAGTCCATAAGAAAGTGTGTGGACTTGGGTATGAGTGAGAAGCTATGAGAGACAGTGGGGAGCAGGATGCTCCACATGTGTGACTAAGCCAAGATGGAGAGAGAATGAGCGAGGATCAGGAGTGGCCTGAGAGTGAGGGAAGGAGTAGGAGGCTCTATCCGATAGAGTGCAAGTGAGACCTAGACTGGACAATAATTGAGGAGGCTAGGAGCAGTGAAGACCCTTAGAGAAAACATGAAACATCCAGGTACAGGGAAGACTCACAATGAGTAACAGCCTTGTTCTTTTCCATGTCAGCCCACAAGTATGGTAAAGAGGGCAGTTGAGCAGGTCTGGCCAAATAGGATCGACCTAGTCGAGGGTCTTTTTTTTACTCCCAAGAAGGGTTAAACTAGAAGAAGCGAAAGCCTGAGGTGTGCACAACATTGAGTTAGAGAGACTGAGGACTCAGTGATATGAGTGAACCTTACAGATGATCATGTTGGAGGAGGTCATAGAAAAGACTGAGGCATGAACGAGAGACTGTCTCTGAAAACCAGTGCAACGGATGATATGGTACAAACAGAGATGTCAGAAGTATGAGGCTCTGAGCCTGTGAGTCTGGTGCTTGAGAGTCCATAACCCACCTGGGTATCACAGTATCCCCTTAAATGCAGCTTGCAAATATGTCTGGAAAAAGACTAGTACTACGTATAGTGCCACCTGAATAGTAAAGCAGTAAAGCATTTTATAGAGAATGAAAAACCACTGCACTAATACCTCACAGTAATGATAAATGTATTTATAGTCCTGATAAACATATTCTTCTGTGTTATTTAGAATTGTAACGTAGATAATTATTTATTTGAAATATGTGATAAAAGAACTGACATTATTATTATTATTTATTTTAATTTTTAAAATTTGTAGGCATTTTACTTTTAAAGGTCAAATTGCATCATTAGAAAAAACATGGCACTATACAGTGGATATAAAAAGTCTACACACCCTTATTGAATTTGCAGTTTTTTGTCATGTAATGCCAGAAATCAAGATAAATCATGTCAAGATAAATCAAGACATTTTTCCATCTTTAATGTGACCTTGCAACCAACACAATTCAAGAGAAAAACAAATAGATAAATATTAGGAAAAATAATTTAAATTAAAAAACCTACTACACCCTGGTTGCATAAGTGTGCACATTCCCCCCACCCAACTACAGTAATACTTTGTGGAAGCACCTTTATTGCCTTTATTACAGCAGTAACTCTGTTTGAATAAGTCTCTATCAACTTTGCACACCTAGACTTTTATCCCACTCTTCCTTGCAAACAAAATTAAAGCTCCTTTAAATTGCCAGGGGATCTCCTGTGCACAGCCCTCTTTAGGTCATTCCACAGGTTTTTTTATGGGATTGAGGTCTGGGCTCTGACTTGGCCATTCCAAGACTTTGATCTTCCTTTTCTGAAGCCATTCCTCAGTTGACTTGGATGTGTGCTTTGGGTCGTTGTCATGTCGGAAGGTGAAATTCCTCTTCATCTTCTGGTTTTTGATAGAGGCCAGCAGGTTTTGTGCCCAAATATCTTGATATTTGGAGCTAGTCATTATCCCATCTGTCTTGACTAGAGACCCTGTCCCAGCTGGATAGAAGCAGCCCCAAAGCATGATGCTGCCACCACCATGCTTCACAGTAGGTGTGGTGTTCTTTGCATGATGAGCTGTGTTGTCTTTGCGCCAAAGATATCTTTAAGAATTAAGGCCAAAAACTTCAACCTTTGTCTCATCAGACCATAAGACATTTTCCCACATGATTGATTGAGTGTAACTGCAACTGCAGTAAGGGTGTGTAGACTTTTTATGTCCACTTGTACATCATCACAATGCTGCTACAGCTGCATTTTGCCTGTAATTGTTTCATTGATTTTCAACATCCTTAAAAAGTTTTTCAATTTAATAAGTTATAAGTATTGTAACTAGCTTTCAAGAAAAGAGCTTGCATTCAGTGCAGCAGGGATGTGTCCTTAAAGCTGTTGTCTGTCTTTGTCACTCACAGTTGTAGGAAAAAAGCTAGCTACAGCCATTTCCGTTGAATCAAAGTTCAGAACAAGGCTTTTCTTCAGCATCTGTCAGCACATGTCTATTTATTGGGATCTCTTGTAAAACCATCCTGTTTGCTTAAGGTACCTTTAGGACTATGTTGACTTTAACCATGGAAAGAGATCTTGGGGATTTGATTGAGAACGGTTAATTGTTTAGGAGATGTTGTGTACTTGCAAATATACTGCAATGATAATACTGATTTGAGGTTTTAATCAGTTTTGTGAAGATGGCCAGCACCAAACAAATGGTTATAATGAATTTTTGAATTTGTAAGTAAAAGTATTACATGAGTAACTTTAAATATTTAATTGACAATATCGACCAATCAAATTGTCCACCATGGCAATTTGACATTTTTAGAAGTTTTGTTCAATGTAAAATCAAAAGCACCGAAGCAATGGGGCATTGTAAGAAAACTGCACGCAACTAATGTTATTGGCTGTAGTCAAAGCCCCTTTTCCCTTTGTAACTTTTGTTGAACTTCATAAGCCTGCCTTGACAAGTTGTAGAAGTGGATTTTGTGAATATGAAATCTCTGAGCGTACTGGAGTCATGTGAAAGCTCACGGACAGCATATCTTGACTATGGGAAGTTTTTTTTTTTCTTCCTCTCTCTTTGCACCATAAATTTTTTACACCTTAACAAATCTCTGTGGGAATGTAAGCGTTTGTTTTACCTCTTACACTGTAGTAAAGCAAACAGGTTTGATCACTTGAAGGTGTCAGAGGTGCTGCATCTATACTGTGGAGGTTTTGTTTTTGTAGTTAATCAGGAACACTGACATATGCTTTTTAATTTTATAAGCAGCAAACTGTTTCAACTTTGTTTTCTGTAATTCAGTTTTTACAACCTAAGGAATATTTGTGACATTGGATATTATCACAAAATTTCTTTAGAAGAGCTTTTGAATGGTTTTTATTTACTGGGTTCTTTGATTCATAATGCCAGATTTCTTCTTTCCTTATTGTATTTCCCTATTGTGTGAGATATATTTCTTTACCACAAACTGTGTAGAATATTTTTTACTGCTTCACTACTGGGCATGAATTTTGCTCTCAAGTGAACCCTTTTCTGGTCTTATCAAGATTTTAGTTCTCTCTGGTTTCAAGTGTTTCAATATGTTTTAGGGAGTGGATATAGATGACAGCGGCATTTTTCCCCCATTTATGCTTCTTTTGATAACAGTGTTAATAAAAATGAAAACAGCCGAGTGTTATTCTGATTAAATATAACTATAAATAGATTTGTTTTCATGAATTCTAAAATATCAGTCCAAAACATCGGATTGAGGATTAAAACTGTGTCTCATGTCTATAAAAAAGTATGAGTTTAAGATTATAATTCGAATTAATCAAATTATTCTTACCTTGCTAGTAGGGGAGGAGGATGGGTAGTCCAGTGATTTATTAAGGTTAAAAGTCTAATGACATTCCTGGTTTAAAACCTGGTATCGTCTGATGGCTTTCTGTGTTTTTTCTTAGCAATTACCTGAAAGATTGTGTTCTGTCATTTAAGAGGAATACAGTAGTTAACTCTGAACAAAACACCGACTCAATAACTTATTTAACTTTTAACAACAGTCATTACCTTTGTATAGAATAGATACATTTCCATTTTTACTGTTAATTTGTAACAATGATAAAGAACAAATGTTGTTTTTGTGCATTTCATATTGTCTTACCACATATACTGTAGGTCATCGAGCTGTTTTGTTTTGTATTCTCTTGCATTTTCTCTCCTAGAGTCTCTCGGAAGCAAAAATGGAGCTGAGGAGAAAAGATCAATCCTTGCGTCAGCTCGGAAAGCATCTCTCCCAGCTGGAACAGGACAAGCGGCAGCTGGAGGAGAGCGTCCGCGATGCAGAGAGCGCCCTCCGCATGGCAGCCAAGTGAGCAGCTGAGCCCAGGGGAACACATTTCCACCACCAGACACAAGATCAATTCTCTCTATCTGTGTGCACAGCTTTTCTCAGCCCGGGATAATAAGGAACAGTTCAGAAAACCCAGAAACTGTCTATGAAATATCCAAGCACACACACGCATTTCTGTACTTTAGTGATGTATGGTATAACATTGTGATGCGACACAGATTAAAGAATACCCTATTATGAATCAAGAAGGGGTTAGTTTATGGGGTTTGTACACGGGATGCCATATTATTAAACAGGACTACAGTGGGAGCTGCAGTGTGTTTCAGTACACTTTGTTTTACTCTCTTTATTTGGTAATGAAGTTAAATCTCTTCAGTTCACATTTTAATGACCTCCCCCAAACTATTTACATGTAAATAGATATTTTCAGTAAATAGTGTTGTTTTCGTTTCATCGTTACAGTTTTAGCCCACTTAAATTGCAGCTTTTGATCATTTTTTTGAACATTTGTAATGTATGCAAATATTTATTGGTAATTATGAGATGCAAGTCTAAAATGAGAAAAGTTTGTTACATATATTTTAGAAAAACTAATAAAATGCTGATAAAATACCAATTTAACTGGGTACAATACTTGTTTAACAACATTATCAGTTTTTATTGCTTTTTAGCACTTTGTCAACTTGTCTGAGCATTATATTAAATGTGATTAATTTAAATGCAGATTCATCACCTTATTTTGTTCCTCATTATTAGTAGTTCTGCTGTGATTTATGACAGCAACATTAGAAAATGGAGCTTCAGAAAGAGAAAACAAAAATGTTCTCTTGTACTTAAATTGCCATCTGTTATAACAAGGTTAAAAGAATGAAATCCTAGTTAAAAACCTGAGCAAAATCCGGTAATCTTTCTTTTAAAGGAAAAATGTTATCCTCAAAAGAATATAGCTTTAATTGTCCTCCTAAGAGATTATAGAAAATATTATTTTGTTGTGCCCCAAGGACTGGTAATAGGAAAATAGAAAAATATATTCTTATTTTGATTTATTCCAAATTCAAAGTTCAAAAATGTTTTGCATTCTATATGGAGTTCTCCAATGCAACCACTGATTAAAAGAATACTTTGCTTTCCTCTACATCTCATACTTTGCATGATGCTTATTTAATCTGTAACATCTCAAGCTTGGCAAAATTATTTATTGACTTATTTTTTGGTAAAAATATATATAATCTCTTATATTAAATATTAATCAAGGCACCAATTCTTTTTCAGGGGTAAAGATTCCCTAGCTGGTTACATGAAGTCAGTGGCAGGCAGCCTTAAGCAGGTATGAACTAATATTTTGTTTTTATCATCACTATAATATGAGTAAGCTACTATAGTGCTACAAATTTAAATTTCTTTGTTTTACATTAGTAACTAAGCGAGTTACATAGTGCAACGAGGATGTCCTGAGAAATTGTTCAGTGAAAGCAACACTACTGTATAAGGAAGACTCCTGATGCAGGAAAGGTAATGGCTACTGAAGACCTTTGTTCACCAAATTAAAAATAACATGCTGAAGTTAAATTTCTAATCCATACTGAAGTCCAGAGAAAAGAAAAACAGATATAAGAGACCTTTACTCTGTGTGGCATCAAGCTAAAGACAGAGGGGAGGAAAGTTGAAAGCACATGTGGCTCTGATGGTGCTTGTGGTTTACAGCTGTTGTTGGCAAAGGCTACAGTAGACAACTGAAATCATTCAGCTTGCAGAAGTTGGATTTTTCCTAAAGCTCTAGGTCATTTAATAATACAGCGTTTATTATTGTACAATGTGTTATTTCTTCCCTGATTTCTGATTATGCTTTTCTAGGTAAAAAAGGTTGTTAGTATTACATTCTGAGGCAAGCTGCATATTTGATCTTAGATTTTTTAAACTGGTTTGGAAATACCAGGGTGGGTGCCTGATTTTAATGGGCTGTACTCTCCACATTGTGGTTTCTGTGGATGAATAACTTCATTAACTGCCATTAAATTAAGGTTCATTTTTATATCCGGCATTCAGACTTTGATATACGTAAATATAAATTAACTTTAAAATATGTTATTTAGAATTTGCCAGAAAAAAATATCCTAATTACATAGATTTTTGAAACCATATTTAAAAGTTTATTCTTGAAACCTGAGTCTTTCTGTTAGAAGTATATGATATCCCAGAGGTGAAATTTATACATGATTCGTGCCACCTATCCATTAAAAGTTAGCTGTGGTTTAAATGACTGTGGGATTAGGGAATTTCTAATTTTACACATGGGGACCACCATATTTTCAAAGCATCTGATCCACATAAATTTCTTAAATGACTTACATAAGTGAGTAGAGATCAGAAATTTGTTAAATTGTCGTGTCACGATTAAAGAATTCTGTGCATTATCATTTCATTTTTCGTGTTCTGGTGGCCAAACAACATCAGTGTAAAAGAGGAAATTAAAACTAACTGCAACGGTTTTTAGTAATCCTTATGTTTTACATAATTTCTTGGCATTATGGCATTGAATCATACCAAATGCAAAATATTGTTTTACCTCCCAAATTATACAAAGCAAAATAGAAGATATGTATTAATTGAAGCCATGCTAAAAGATCTTGGGTTTGGTTCAGGATTTACCATTGTCAGTGCTAGGGAATTTAAAGCAATACTAACAATTCTTGAATAAATTATAAGTAGTGCTGACATCAAACAAAATTTACATACATAAAAACTGCTTGCCAAAAATACTTTGTTTCCAGTAATAAAAACGGATCTTATTGCTCTGGATGGTCCAGAGAACATCTTCAAGGCCACAGTATATGACTAAGACTGACAGGTTGAGAGCTGCAACTGTTTAGCCTGGAATAAAGAAAGCTGGAAGAGATTGTGTTGATGTCTTTTTAAATCACTAGGGGATCAGATCTGGTTGGGACCAATAGCACAAACCCTGTTTTGAAAAATAAGGAAGCAAACATTTTAACATAATGTTAAAAAAACGTTGCTGTGCTGCAGGGAAAGCAATACTTGAGATAGTTTCCCTAGGACCCTACATCAGTGGGGTATGGTTAGATAATTATTATTTTTGAGCTGTTGAATAACTGTAGGTTGTTAAAATAGTATTATTTATATGCGTTTTAATTTTTTTTTAAATCCCATGGACTCTTGGGAAAAAGAGATGTCAATGGTATCACTATCAAATGTTTTTACAAGCCTTTTCTTATTTTGTTTGAAACAATACATCACATGTCTATCAGCTATTCTTCCCTAGTTAGGGACATTGCACACAAGTGACCTTTACAAGATTTTCAATTAAAAGAGAAAAGCAAAAAACAAATGGCTCCCCAAAGAGCAGATTTCTCAGGAACATCTGGCTGCAATTCCTAAGATTTACGCAAAAAGGTCATCTGCAGGTGTATGCCAGCTGGACATCTTTGTCATCATCCAGCCAGCTGTGCTGTCATCGTATACAAGTCTGTGTCATCTTGACCTCCATCTGCTAATAATGACACCAACTCCTGAGGGTCCTGAATGCCTTGACAGGTCAAGAGTATACCCTGTATAGATAATCAATGAAGGATCCTGTCACCCTCTGTTCTCTTACACCTGTTCTCCTTAAAATCGGCATGTATCTAGCAGAAATGAGGTTATGTTCTTATCAGCCTTGTCAATCAATAAAGAAAACATTTGACACCTCTGTGCTGCTCCTTATCCACCTGCTTCTAAGCAAGCAGTTAGCACAGAGGGATGCTTGAAAACAAAATATTTATGATAAAAGGCTGTTTCTGGAGTAGTACGTAGAATTAGGGGTGAGTGCCTGGCTTCAGTGTGATTCAGTCAAACACCATGACCCTTATTCAATGAGCTTCACATACTGTATGCTAAACTTTTCAAGTGTGTGAAAAAGAGAGCTATCTGAATGATCTGGTTTATCTCCATGATTATCTATATATGATTTGATTTTTACAAACCAAAGAGAAACTGGAAGTCGCAAAGCTTTTTTTCTTCAGAATACTGATGAGACATTTTTTCATGAGGGAAAACAATAGCTTCCAGACACGCAAGTACCATGCGCTATTAGTTGATAATTAATAGCAGCCAGTCTAGTAACAAATGTTGTTAAAAATTAAGGCTAAAGGTAATTATCACTTGATTACTTTGTTTTGCAAACTGATTTTCTTACAATGTTTCAGCTATGCAAAAGCTGAGTAAGAATGTTAGTTTTCAGAATAACTCCAATAATGTCCATTCAGCTTCTCGTTTCACAATTTGAAATAATTTGAAACCTGGTCCTTAGATCAAAGGATTTTCAAGTCACACACATAATGTTAATACATTCTACAATATATTATGTGTTCTTCATTTTATGAAAGCGGTTCTTTTTAAAGTTTTTGATTTTCAGAACATAAGCACCACATCTCCATTATTATTACTCACATCACCATATTTAAGGTGAAATAATTAAGAACAGCAGTCATTTAAAATTACTAGTTGAGTTATTGAATCGATTCTGTGCTGAGTTAATTTTCTCTTCTTCTCATGTATCTAAAATGTACAAGTGAGAAATGTAATTGTAATATTTTCTTTAATTGTTTATCTCAATCAACAATTCATTTACTAAGAATATAGAGCATTCAGTAGAGTTACCTTTTGACCAAAATCTGTTTCAGTGTGGGTATGTAGATTATTTAAAGCACAATAAAAATTAAAGCATACATTTTGTTTGCCTTTCATTATATATTTAAAAATAGTGTTTGCTCAATCTTTCATTAAAAAACAAAAATATTTTTATGTTACAGTTAGCAGTACATTAGAAATAGAATAAGAATTTCTGTGTCTTAAGCTGAACATACAGAAATATTTTCTTGTGATTGTGCGTTTGGTTCAAAACCATAACATAATTTGGTCCAAAACTTGAGTTCTTTGAGTTTATCAGCATTTGAAGTTATAGCAGTAATCTTCTATGTTATCTTGCTTGTCCTGCAGTTTGACATATTACAGTTTAGAGGACCTATATGTACTGTAAGTCAATAAATCGACATTCTTCCATTATTTTGTAATATTGTATTGTCTCTAGTAAGAACGTAATTTTTTAACATATCTAACAAGAGAAGGCACCTTGTGAAAGTAACTAATTTGTTTTCTTGTAGCTAACTGATCTGATCTCATCCAGACACTTCAGAAATAATTCAGTGTCATCTTTGACAATATGACTGTAGTTTGTTCAATACTTCTATAATCCTGTTTGTAAAAACTTGCTGTTAGTTTGAAATGCACTTCCTTGTAAGTTTTTACATTTGATTTTAATATTTGTACTAGGTCCTCTTTCCTTCAATTGATAAAATTATTCATTTCTTTTAGCCTGTCACAGAAGGGCATTCCTTTAAATCCTGGGAGTGAATCGAATTATGAGAAAGAGAAAGAGTTGTAATGTGGAGACCAAATTTTTCCTCAGTGTTCTAAATGATGTTTTGCATACTTGTACAGTGATAGCACCCATTCATTAATTTTTAACCACTTCATCCAGTTCAGCTGGGGGTGCCACAGCCCAACGCACCAAGCTGCGGCAGCAAGGCGGGAAACATTAGGAAAACTGGCCCTGGTGTGAGTGCGTTTGCTCTGTGAAGGACTGGCGTCCCGCTCAGGGTGTACGCTGCCTTACTCCCGTTGCTTGCTGGGTTCGGCTCATGCTCCCCCATGACTCTGTATTAGATAAAGGAGTTAGAAGATGGATGAATGACTTCCAAACTGTTTGTTGAGTGATTGCCATAATACAGTGCCGTATAAACATATTTTTCTTAGGTCCATTTCAGGAGATTCAATGAACATATCAGAGGTGTGAATTGTTAAAAGTTGAAGCCAGAGGTCAATTATAACCTCTCTTTGCTATGATGCAGACATGTTATGGGTTTGATATACTGTATCGTTTTAATGCCAAGCTATCATTTCGATGATAATTTTTCTATGTAAGGCAGTGCTCAATATTTTCATAGTAGTCCAATTATAGTCCAAAACACATTATTGGAAAATTAAGTCAAAGGTTGAGTGTACTCTTAATATAAAATATCCTGATGTAAAATCATGAAATTTATATTTGTTCACACTTTCATTGTTTTTAAGCTCCTTAGAACATAATTGATATATTTTTGGAGAAGTGCTCGCTTTTGCACCCTTCTATTTTAATATTATTTAAAAACAATTGCTGTGATTTCATCATTAACTTCAAATAAGAAAAAGAATGCTTTCAGAGAATGCTTCTGTTGGATAGCCAGGAGTAAATGGTCTTCATTCTGTGTTTTAATTCAGCATTACAAATCAGAAACGCACTGACAGAATGAAGCACCAGATTTGACTTGGGCCAGGGGAATTGGTGGCCAGGCAGGTCTGCTATTGATAGAAGTTTCTCACCCCTAGCAAGCAGATTCAGCCTTATCCTTCATCAGTCACTGAAAGGTAATTCTCTGTGATAGCCCACTGGGAATGAAGCAAGGATGTGAGGGGGAGATAGGTGCCACTATTTTGAGTTCAGAACCTGCTGGACATGAAGAAATAGAACAATCTAGCCATCAGCAGGCACCTCGGCTGACAAGGCACTAGCAACCGCAGAGATCTTTGAGGGTTTCTAATTATTCAGAAAGCAAGGGGCCAGCACTAGAGAGAATCCTGTGTAGCTAATAGAAACCACTTCTGATCAACCACCAGTCTTTTGGTATGTAGCTACTGAAGCTGACAGATGTAAAGATTGGATCTCTGGCATTATTTATGATTCAGTCAGGTTGTGGAGGAATAGTTTATAAATCTACAATATCCAGAGTTAAAATTGCAGCATATGACCTCTTCTTTAAGCAACATTTCTAAGAAAATGGAAATTGTGTGATAAAGGAGACTTTAAGAAATTCATATATATAAAAAAAGGATTGATGTCTATTATCAAAAATGGTCATTTATCAACAGTCATGTCATTATTTAAGTAGCAACACTATTGCTTTATTTGATAAATAATGATTTTTTAGTTCTTTACATGAGCACAGCATGTCTACTTCATAAAGATCAGGTCTGTATATATGCTCTCTTTATGACTTGACATGAACAGTTGGAAAATTATGACCCCAAAAAACAGAAATGTGAAAATTCTGAGAATGAAGACATGCTAATGAAGGAAAGCAAAGGATCTGCAATTTTTCCCTCAGTGACATTTCCTGTTCTTTCTGGATGAAATAATAAACTGCAGTAAAGGCACATTTCCAAGATTTAAGGATTTGGAAGAAAATGTAAAATAAAGCGGATGTGCTTGGGACATAGGAATGTTCAGTGTTTTAAATGATAAAGTCATAGCAGGATTTAATCAAACATATTAATATACAGTTTAGAATATGGCCAGTGTGACCACATTTGAGACTGGCACAGCAAGGGATCCCATCTTAGTGAAAAAGTTCACATTTACTCCCCAATAGCATATTCTTACGGAAGAAAATAAAGAAATTGTATATATTACTGTATATAAGCATTAAAACATACAATTACTTATAAAGGTATTCAGACATAGCAGTTTTCACATTTTGTTCCTTTAAAGCTTGCGATCCTGTTACTTGAAAGTAGCTATTAATATTTGTTATATACACAACCTACACAATCAAAGCAATAAAACAACCCGGAGCCTGTCTTGGTAAGCAGTGGGTGCAAGGCAGGGAACACGCTGGACTGGTTACAGGGCAGACAGACAAACACAGACTATGTGCTATGGGGAGAACATACAAACTCTGCACAGATAGTACTACATGTCTGGAATTGTATCCAGGGCTTCAGCAGCAATGCTCACCAGTGTTCCACTACACTGCCCATGTAAATTAATACATAAATTAACTTATATATTAAAATAACATTATCTTAACACACCACACAATATTGGATGGCCTCTGTGTGTGTACAACAACAGCTGTTCTCGTGATGTCAGAATTAAAATATTGGTGTGAGCTTCCTTGGTCGGGTTGTGAGTTTTGAGCAAAGACTTCAACATGAAGGTTAAGGAGCTTTCAAAAAAAGTCAAGAACAAGACAAGGGTACAAAAAATGTTAAAGTCCCTGAACAGTTTACTTGATCATCAAGAAGTTGAGTTTGCATTGCACACATATGCACTGCCTAGATCAGGCTGCCCCTCCAAAGTGAGCAGCTGGGCGAGGAGGAAATGGGTGAGGGATGTCTCTGTGAGGCCAATGACAGCTTTGAAAGTGTTGAATGGCTGAGATGGGAGAAAATGTACAGCATTCAACACTTCAGAACACTTAACAAAACTATGGAAGGATGGCAAGGAGGCCATTACTAAAAATAAGCTGTCTTAAAGTTCACAGCAAAGTTTGAGTTCATGCTTATTTGTCATTCCAGTCATATACATGTATACAGTGGAACGAAATATTGTTCCTCCTGGTCCAAGGTGCAAATACAGGCAGGACAGACAGGACACTGACTGACAGGATACACATAGTGCAAAGTGCAGATAGTGCAAATTACAAGACAATACATAATATACAACAATATACACATTTAAACCCTGTTTTTGGAATTGGAGTGGGTGCAAACAGATTCCAGGGTGTTGAGGAACCTGACATCCTGTGGGAAGAAGCTGTACAGAGTGGAGCTAGCCCATACACTACGATATCTTTTCCCAGATGGTAGTAGAGCAAAGAGTTTATGGGAGGGTTGGGAGGGGTCATCTACCATACTCGAGGCCCTGTGTAAGCAGTGTTTGTGATAGGTGATAGAAATGGAAGGGAGGGAGGCTCCAATGATCTTTTCAGCTGTTTCCACAATTATTGTAGGGTCTTGTGGTTTAAAGCGTTGCAATTCCCAAACCAAACAGTGATACAGCTGGTCAAGGTGCTCTCAGTGGTGCTTCTGTAGAAAGTGGTAAGAATGGGTGGGGGAAGGTTTGCCCTCCTCAGTCGCTGCAGGAAATAGAGACGCTGCTGTGCTTTCTTGTCTAGGGAGGTGGTATTGAGGGACTAAGTGAGGTCATCTGTAATGTGTACACCAAAAAACAAAATCATGATCATATGTGACCAAATTGAAACCTTTTGATCGAAATGCCGTGTTAAATTTGGTCAGACCCAACATAGAACATGTCCCAGTCAACACCATTCCTATAGACAAGCATAGTGGTAGCAGCATATTGCTATGAGGAGCGATTCTTCTTAGAAGAGACTGGAAGATTTCTTAACATTGAAAAAAGATTAACAGGGGAAAATAAAGACAAAATCTAGAGGTTAACTTGTTTAAATCTGCTAAAGACCTAAAACTGGGGTGAAAATTCCACTTTAAGAAGTACAGTGATTCAAATCACAAGTCCAAAGCGACAGTGGAGAGACTTAAGAATCAGGAAGTAAATATCCTTGAGTGGCCCAGTCAAAATCCAGACTTGAACCATATTGAGAATCTGTGGGAAAGCTTGAAAACCTTTGTCCATAATCAATCCTCAAACAATTTGAGTGTTAGCAAATCTGCTGAGAAGAATGGGCAAATAGTTACAGTACATTAAGCCTGTGTGCAAAGTTGGTAGAGACTTACCCATAAAGGCTGTAATTGGTGCCAAAGGTGCTACCACCAAATATTAAGTTCAGTCTGAATAGGTATACAATTAAGGTATTACAGGGTTTTTTGTTTCATTTTTCTGATTTGTATTATAGTTATCTTACCCTTCAGTTTGAGTTTGAGCCTTCAGTTAAGAGCATTCAGGTTTTAAATAAAATAAAAGATACATAAAAGTATATACTTATTCCAAAACAAAGGAAGGAACTGAATAATTTTGAAAAGCACTGTCCAACACACTAAAATCTTTTTGTATATTAGTATTTATCTATTCTTGTAGCAGAGTTACCAGTGAATAAATTTGCCTATGCACCCATCATTCTCTGCTGCTATTTAGGTGAACAAAATATGTTAATTTGGATATTGGCCCAAGTTTTTTTTAACTTTACAATTAAATCACACTTGTTTTAACCCCTAGAATTTGCATACAAAGAATCTCTTGTATATATTTTTTTTGCATTTGACATTGCATCAAGAAGGCTTAGCTCTCAGATACAGCTTCCCAATATTTTCCTGAATATGATTTAGAAATTGGTGATTTGTCCCCAAAACTTGAATTGTGTATTAATGTGTCACACTGTTAGCTGACCACAGCTCTCACTGTCCTATGTCAGAGACTGAGAGTGAGCCCTCCATGTGTACAGCTTGTTTACATATTTAGGGTTTACCCTTGAACACAGGGGCAACGTCTGTTGGCAACACATGAATTACTGCTGTTTTCACTGGTTGTAGTGGTTACTAGATTGATAAATTAGAACAGGCAGCTGGCAACCAACCAATAGGGCCAAACTGTAGATTTCTTTTACTGCACTGAAATAATGGAGAACAATGATTAAACCATGTCAGTCATCTGCCATAATAATGTTAGACGTTTTACTATGAGAGAAAATAATGACTCTGTTATCTTAACATTTACCAAAATATAAAATATATTTTATAAAATACAGAAAAATGAATTATCAATACCAGTACATCAATACTAACTTTATTCATTCATACAGTATACATGTATTATTATTATTATTATTAAGTTTCATGTTACAGTAAAGTCTTTCCAGGATAATAAACATCTGAGTTGTCCAGTACATTACTTTCTTTACTTTTAATATGTAACACACAAAAGGATAGTGATTTCTTTATCCTGACAGTATCTTATGAAGCAGCATTACTACTGTATATTCCATGCTAAAAAGTGAAAGAACTGCTGAGCCTTGGCTCAACACCCAAAAATGTGTGTTTCTTCTTTCTGCTTTTCAGCATGGAATTAACCTTTACTTACCACCATCAACGTTTTAGTACCACATTGTTGTTTGACTCGTACGATTTCACACACTAAGAAAAGCTAGGCCTGGTCAGTACCAGGATGGCAGACCTCCAAGGAAACAAACAAAAGAAAGATCAAAATTTCCAAACTAATGCCCGAGTATGGTCACCAAGGACACTGTGCTGTAGTGAGTGCTCTACTTCAGATAAGATGTTAACCACGGTCCCGACTATTTGTCACTGTTCAAAAGAATAGGGCTATTAACCTTGGAATCCTGGCTAATTTCCATTCAGGAGCTGCAAAAGCTGTCCTATATAAATAAAGTTACCCTTTAATTCAATTAGTGAAACAATTTCTCACTTTGGATCTCTGATGTTGCTGTGCAGTGAGGCTGATGGCACAAAGTAGCTACCTCTTGTAACCCCAGGTGGGTGCCGCAATTCAATATTGGATGAAGTGAATGTCTTGAAATCCTTCTTGATGAAATAAACAAGTACATTTCTTTTACTTGGTCTTAACTCACAGTATGGGCACTTAAATGCAAAAAGATTTTCAAGATAAACAGTATTTTTTAACATTATTTATGAGAGCCTTTTATGATATTACAAAGGAAGAAAAAGAATGATGTGGCTAGTGTTGCAGTACTGGATCTCAGATTTTTTTAGTTTTCAGATTATCTTGGAATGGTTGTTTTTTATTTTTAATTAAAATTAGTTTTGAAAACTGCTTGATTAAATTTCAATACCCTAAAGCCTCTATATTGATAGAGATATTTAAAATTATGATATCATCGTATTTGAGATTTAATAATCCTGAGACTTGAAAAATAAAAAAAAACATCAGGACTGGATTTCTGTAGCTTTCTGTATTTGGTGAAACCTATATACAGTACCACTGGTAAACACAATAGCTTAACTATTGCTTTTTTAAATTTCCATTAGAGGAAAGTAATACACATGTACAGTATTTCAAAAGATTAACCACTCAAAAGTGGTTCATTCTGTTTTTGGTGATGTTTTTATGGTAAGATACAAACATTACAGATGCATGTGTTTCTACAGTAAGATACAGAACATTTATACAGAATTTATTCCAACTCATCAGTGTATTTTTCAAATCTGGTTTATTAATATATTTTTATTTCAGGTTAACCTTAAAAATAATAGTGTATAAGCTCACAATGGTTGTCTACTGTTTTAAGTGCAGTAGGGAAAGACACCTCATTTGGCGAGTTGTACGCACAGAAAGAAATCAGTAGTTGTATGAAAGTAAATATTGAATCCAGGTAATGAAAAAAACACTTGCTGTAATTAGCAGCTATTGCATTAATGAAAATTGGAAAACCAAACTTAAGAGTTGCATAAAGTTTTTATGATGAAAAAAAATATTAAAAAGTAATAGGCACAATCATTACATTTAATACTAATTAAAATAATTATTTTTAGTATAATTTATTAATTACATTATAGTATTATATATTTGTAGTATTTTTTTATTGTTGTTGTTTCTGACAGCAATCTTCATTAGATGCCAGTTTTAGCAGAACATACTCAGTACCTGCTGAGCATAGGATGTTTTCTTGTATTATTAACCGATAAATAAAATACTGCGGATGTGATTATTTAAATTGAATCAATCTCTCTTCCTTTAAAGATAACATTGTCCACACTTTGCATAGAACAACTGACAAAAATAAATGTGCAACTATTGGTTACTTTGCAATTTTTGCTGCGTTAAAAGCTGTTCTTTACCCTTTTAATTTCACTTACTTTATATCATTGAATATCTGTTTATTGTTTTCATCATGTTGGAAGTGATTTAGGTGTTACAAACGCAAAGAAAATAAGGGAAGCATTTTCCCTGGTTGCAAAACTTTAAAAAAGTGGTTAGAAAAGGGTTGCACTGTGCTGTTGTTCAATAGTTTATAACAATTACATTTGTTTTTGTTAACTACTGCAATAAGTTAAATGCACTAATTTATGATTTTGATAATTAAATGTTATTAAGGTAGCATTGTGATTGGGCATTATTCCAGACCTTGAGAAAAAGTCTTAAGATTTTACACGTGAATTGTTAATTGTATAAGTTCTCTCATTGGTGATGGTTTGGGTTGGTTAATAGGCCTGTGATACAACTTAGATTTAATTTAGGGCTGCCACAGTTTCTGGACAGGTGGGCTGTGTGGTATTTTGTTTACCAAGCCAAATCTGGATTAAGGGGTGATGTCAAAACACAGGGTTGGCCTGTCATGCCAGGTCTAATGGAGGCATTAACACCTTAAAAGAGCAGGCATTGCTTGGCAGGATAGCAGCAAATCTCTTCTTCATAGCTGAGAGAGACGGGAGTTTAGATGGCATAATTTGAGTGCCAAGTATTTTCTGTGCCTTAACATCAGCATACACAGATGGTCTCTGAGATTAACAAAAGAGAAACAATCAAAACAGCAGCCCTAGCTGTTATCATGTCAGTGACATGGGCATCTGATGCTGAGTGGCTTCCCTGGCCGAACAGGATCGGTCAAAAAAGATAGCAAGTTATGTTGATTGTTGAAGGGTTGAGTTGATTTGAAAAATATGAAGATTAATGATGGAAAAGAAATGGATGACACAGTGTTTATGGGTTTGAATACTCAGCCCCCTATTCAGTTAGTGAGAAGACAGTGAGCGTGAAGAGCATTAAGAGAACCTTGCACGTGAACAGAGTCAAGGAAAGACCAGAGTAGAAGGAAGATGACCATGCAGTATGACCTGAGAGGGGACTAATGGATAAGAACTAGGATCCTGAAGGGGGGTCATCAGAATGGGACAGACCTCTTAAAATGTGAAAGCCTAAGGTGGCATGCTGACATTATTAGGATGATTGAGGGGTGTGATGGAGTATTGGTCAGCATTTGTCAGAGTGACCAAGGTGCGTTACAAAAACATAAAACAGAAAAAGAGAAAAGATGTTGTGGAATTTACATGGGGGCGTGTCCAGTGTGGAGGCAGAGCCCTGGTAGAAGGGCGATGCCTTGCCTTTGTAGTCCCAGCTGTTTTGGTTTCCAGCTGATGAGTCCTATAAAGACACACTGGACACCTCTGGAAGGGGGGAGTTTTCACTAACAGTCCTGGAGGGGATTACACCCGCGTATGGTTTTCTTTTTCTTTTCATATTTCTTTTTGCCTGTCCCATCATGCACTTTCACTGGAGCAAGCATTCACAGGCATTTTTGTTATGTACTCAGTTCTTGTTTTTACCTTATGCGCCCTGCTCACCAGACTGAACCCCGCTAAACAGAAAGCCTACTTTTTTTAATCCACTTAATATAGAATCATGTTACTAAATTGACATTTTGGTAGGAGAAATTAAAAATAATTATAGTGGGAAAAGTAATTATATAATAATAATTATAATTGTAAAAGTATAATAACCTTGTTGACCTCGTGTGAGCTGTTACCCTAATGTCAAATATGTTACTTATAAATTTGTCTAAAATAAATAGTATTTTAATTTCATACAGTATCTTTTGTTTGGTTTATATTACACAAAAATAATAATATTGTTTATTTTGCTCATAATAATCAAACTTTTCATTTTAATGTGACTTTTGTGAGGAAAGGTAGTATCACAATGAGTGTTTTGGTGATTTCATATTTAATACTTTAGATGTTTAATCCAAGTTCCTCTTTAGACACAAACAATGTTAAAATAAAAATGGGTCAAGGGACTTATGAAATGCTGTATATCCATGATAATCAAGGAGACTTGGGATTCATTTTTCTCCCCCCGCTCTGAAAGCTTGCCAGCAGCTTGCAGAAAGTCATTAAATTGAATGAATGACGTCTTTATCATGTAACTCGACCCATCATCGTATTTTCTCAGTGGACAACAGGACAACAGCAAATCAAATGAACCTAAATGTCCTCTACAGAGTTTTCTAACGTTGGTGAAGACTATTACGGAGTGTGTGGCACACATCCACCACTGTGAGTTTACACTACTCCCAGGATACCATGGTGCGTACAGCTGTATACCGACTGACACCTTGCACATTCTAGATGGCTTGATCTGTACTGCTCTTCACACTTGTAAATGTAGAATTGTTTTTATTAAAAGTACTTTATTAAGAAATCAAGCATTTAAGGTTCAAAATTTTTACTACTGCAGCGACTGTACCTCAGCAAGTCACACAGTTACTGCTATTTAAAAATAAATTATTAAAGAGGTGGAAAGGCATAGGTAAAGTCAACATCACTTTCATCATCTTTATGTTTGTTTTTTTAATATTGTGATTTCCAGAAGTTTGTTTAAAGTATTTGTTTAAAATATTGTGATTTCCAGAAATTAGATACAAGAATTAAATATATATCAGTCATATTTTTGTCAAATGTAATGGTGATGCTTGTTGTTAAATGAAACTGTGCTTCATATGCTTCCTGGGTTTCTGTGCTCTGTAATAAAACTTCACTCTTTAGAAGAAAGGGAAGCATTTGAAAATGTTGTAATCCTTGTCACAGGGAAATTTAATACTGTAAGTGTACTATCTGCTAGAGTCTTAGAACATTAGCTGATTCATTTTAAAATGGTCATAAATGTATTTAAGAAAATAGAGATAGTGATGTTATTTGCCTCATTTGCAAAATTATATGCCTTTTGGAGCCTGAGGACTTGATATAATAAAATATATTCATTTGTTCAATAATAATTTTAAACTATGAGAAATTTAGAGAATGAGACCCTTTAAAGCTTACTCATGTACTGTATGTGGAATGTAATTAAATGACCAACACAGGAGCTCAGTAAGTAACTATCATTTAGAACTTCAGTTTTCTTTTATTTTGGTACTCATTAATGTTACAAGTTTGCTGTTTTAACTTTATTTTTTAAATTTAATTTCTTACTTTATCATGAATACATTTTAATTTACACTTGTGTGTTGGCACATTTTCTTTTTTTTCCTGAAGAGTATTGGCAGCTCTAGAGCTTTGGTGTCAGCGGTGGATTTTTATTCCCTTCTTTACCTACATGGAGTATACATTGTTCTCTGGCATTATTGGCAATGTGCTTTTGTATTCCGACACCACCAGCCTCCCTGGTGACTTTTGTCACAGAAGAAAGAGAATTATCAATATCCCGGTTAAACTAGACTTTCAAAGCTGATAGCGGCTCATTCGGGGGCTCAAATTTAATGAATTTTCTTTGATTCTGCGCAAGTTTTTAAACATCAAACAATAAATCGGCCAGGGTGCAGTAAAATATTTAGATCTATTGACTGTGGTTCAAAAATGTAGAAGGCAAAACTCTGGTGGTTTGATGTTGATAAATTCTGAGCACTTTAATCCACATGAGTGTTTCCTTTTATCTGCCTGGGCTTGTGGAAAAGAGAAAAAAAAGAGCCTAAAGAATATTCTCTGACGTACCAACTTTTTTAATTGCACCTTTTCTACAATTTAAGCCATTCTTTTAGATGAAACATTTCTATATGTGTGCTATATAATGTTTAATAATGGTGCTATTCCATCCAAGCAGTTTTCTGCACACACTTTGACAGAGTTTTTACTGGTCAACTTGACCGCACATGGACCCCTAATTTGAAATACCCTGCAAAGTCATAAAAATTAGATCACAGAACAGTGATCTTTAGATGTTTGTTGACTGTAGATATTGACAAAACATCCTCAACCAAACTTGAGAAATCCAAAATCAACCCCATAGACCAAAGTCACATAATTAAAAGGAGCATCACCTGTATCAAAGTGCTCAAAAAACACAAGGAGTTCTATTTTAAAATAAAGACAGTAGTTACAGTGCAAATAAATAGCACTGTTGAAAATTACTGCCATAAAGCAGTAAGTAAAGGTATGCTCACTTTTATGTGGTGGTAATAATTCTTTTTCCTTCCTGAAATGTGCATTCTTTTATCTTAGATGAAATACTTTACAATCACAGACTCACTGATTTCTACTATTTGTATCTGAATTGTAGACTTTGAATCTTACAAATATCACTGTAGATTTGGTGATGAAAGCCCATCTAAGATGCAGATTTGGATCCCTTTAATTTAGGAAAATTGTTCCATTCAGCTGACAGATTCCAGGATGGAAAGTAATAAATTACACTGTGTACTGAATGCAAGCATGTTTGCTTGGCTTGATAGAGCAGCCTTGACATTAAACATCTGTTGTGTGATTCATACCTCTCTCAATACAATGTGACACTGAGACACAGCTGCTGCCCCTCTGATCGCCTCAAACCTAGCTCTCGTCAGCTGCTCCACTACACATTTTGTGTTGTTTGATTGCACGGTGTCTGTCTCTCAAAGTGTTGTGTGATAATATATTAATTTGCCCTTTCTAGTACAGTAATTTTAATGAGGCAGCATCTCAGTTCAGTACCACAGAATAAGAATGACAGATGTGGAACCTGAAGGGGAATTCATACAACGCAAACAACAGAACAAACTGTAAGAAAATGTAACAGGCTTGTACTTTCAAGTGTTTTACTTGGCTTTTTGGAGATACTGTCCTGATTATGGCAAAGGAAAAACATTCTATCAATTCTACAACAGAATTCTTGTTTTAGCATTGAAATGAACACGCCAAAACATGAATGCCAATTTACTCATGATGCCTTTCAGCTGTAGATGTAAATATTCATCCAGTCTTGGGAATTCAGTTGCTTTTGTGTCATATTTCGAGCACTAAAGAGATGCACTAAGCAAGATGGAAGGTCACCAATGAACCCCTGACATATGTTGATCACCTATATCAGAAAGTCAATTGTACTGTAAGTAAAATTCTAACAATTCAATTTATTGGTATCCATTATATGTGTGTAGGAATAGATTAAATGGTTGGTGTAGTCAACTTCAAATACTCAGGCACCATCTCCACCTTGTCTATAACATGGACATAGGAGTTTAAAAAAACTGGGATTCTGAAACATTTGAGACTACATAGATAGAATGTCTGTTGAGCAAATATTGCCTGAAACGTAAGGTTAACTATGGATTGCTGTTTGTGTCTGTAAGAAATGTTTTTGTATATGATGAACAAGAACATTCTCATAATGTTAAGTAGATGAACTGGATCCTTATCATGTTAAGTAAAATAAATGTGTTACAGTTGGGAAAGCAGGTGCATGATAGGTAGTACTGCCTCACAGCTATAGTGCTTGTTTCCCCTGTGGGTTTTTACCAGGCACTCCATATTCTTCCAACCTCACAAACAAATTCAGGGTAGGCCATACTAAATTGTCCTTTCTTCTATGGCCCTGCAGTTAGCCTAGCATCCCACTAGGGGGGGTGGGCGGTTGTGGAGAAGCAGCCCTGCATTATGCCCTATACGTCTGGGGTAGCCTTCCATCTTGCTGTGACCCTCACCAGGAAAGGTCCAGTAGCAACTGTACAGAATCTGTAAATATATGTAAGATACAGCTGTCACTTAAATCATCCATCCATTTTGTAACCGCTTTATCCAATTTAGGGTCACAGTTGGACCAGAGCTTATCTTGGCAAGCAACAGGCGCGAGGCAGGGTACACTCTGGATGGGATGCCAGTGCATTACAGGGCACACAGACACAAAACACACCTACTCGCACCAGGGACAGTTTTCCCAGAAGCCAATTAACCTGTCAGAATGTGCTTGGACTGTGGGAGGAAACCAGAGCATCTGGGGAAAACCCGGTAAACGTGGAGGTAACATACAAACTTCATGCAGATAGCACCCCAAGTCTGGAACTGAACCCAGGGCCCCTGTGCTGCGAGGCAGCAATGCTAATCACTGTGCCACCCTTATCACTATTTTTTATTTAATTAAACATATTTTTAAAAAACTGTTTAATAGTTCATGTCAAAGTTCCATTTATAAACACAACAAAATTTACATTCTAGAATTTTAAAATGATATTGTTATTGTACCATTCAGCAGCTCAAAAACCGCTTTGAAACAAGAAGTGAGTCAGTTCTTAAAAACATACATTATAGTTTTGCATATTTGAAAATATTTAAAGAAAAGGCAATGTAATGTAAAGAACTGAACTTCCTGGTTATCACACAAAGTTAACGAGATACTGTAAACTTGGGTCTTTATGATTTCAAATCTGAATTATTTTGTGTTCTGATTGTCTTTTTGAAGTTACCAAGATTTTTAAGCAGGGAGCACTGGGGACAATAGTTTATTTACAGACTTAAGGTCGTGTCATTATATCATTAAGTCATCCATCAACCACATATTAAACAACAAGTGCTACACACACAAGAAAAAAATGATTGTCAAAATTTAGATTGAAAATCATGTGCACATTTTCTGATACTGCACCAGTGTAGGTCTGGCGATTGATTTCCACACACAGGTAAACAGAAAAAACTGCAGTTCCTACAGCATGATAACTGGTAACTTAGTGATGGTTTTTAGTAGCTAGAGCAACTTCACCTTTCATGTCCTGTTACTTCATCCAATTGCTGAATAGACATATGCACCAGCATCCTAATCTGTATTCAGGAAGATCAAAGCTTGTGATCATATATTTGGAGTAGTGAGAAGCATGTTTACACATGCCTGCTACTTCTCCCAACTCTTTTTGATACGCGATGCAGTATCATTGAGTTCTTGATGGGGCATTTTGTCCAGTAGGTGGCACTGTGATACTGAAATGCCAAGGTTGATGCGGTGAAGTCAAATCACAGGAATCCTGAAGGTGTAAAACAACCTGCTTGTTCAGCTGGACTCACACTATACAAGAACATACAAGTTCATAAGTTATAGGTGCTGCATATTAACTGAAAATGGGAGAAAAAAAATTAACATTTTCTGTCAATCGTTTTAACACATTTAATGAGTGCAAAGAGCAATTTTCAGTGAGAATTTAAACATGTTCTAACATCTGTAGGCTAGCTGCTGTGAGCAACAATTACTGTATGTACACTTGCCTTTACTGTGAAGTTCACTCCCTTGTGCAATTAAAATAGTCTTGTACCTTAGATGTGCATTAACTGTGTAGGCAGGTGAAGAAGTGTGCATACACACTAAGACAATAGTGTGACCAAATTTTTGCCTTTTTAAAACATTCATAGTATAGTTAAATTATTGAATGTGCACATTTTTATTTTTGTTTTTAATTTAATGTAGTTTTTCATGTACATGCTATTTGGATCTGAATTATTCCTTGCTTTAAATATGCAATTAATTTAAATCTGCATGCATGTCCAGGTAATGACTCTGATTTACACTGAAGCAGTAATGTCTTATTATAGAAATGGCCAAACCCTTCAAAGGTGGTTGTTCTTTTCAAGCAAAGCCTTTTCTGATTTGTATCCAGTTTTTCAATGATTTTTGTTTCCATGCTGTTTATGGGGGGTAGAGATACCAAAATGATACTTTTTGGAGACTTTCTGACCACAAAGTAGTCACGGCACTCAAAACCTAGCACAGTTACAGTAACTCCTAAATCTGTACCTAAAATAATTTGTGACTGAATTATTATTTTTTCTTCATAAAATACCTTACCAGTCACATGAGCTTTGAAACTGATTTTTCCATCTTTTCTTTCGATAGTTTCAATATTTTTCCTGAAACAAAAAAGAAAGTAAAGAAAGACGCCCTAGTATATACTGTACAATGCAGATCTGAAGCTATTATCCCCCCAAACCATTATTAGAATCCCCACTGAAAGCAATTAAAAGATAGCTGAAATCCTTTGGACCTAAAGGGTTAAATTCTGGGGCTGTAGCTGAACTCCCCAATACAGAGCATTCTGTTTGTTTGCTTCATAATAAAGCTCAAGGTGGACCTTTTTGTTTGGTATTGACTCTTGTCAAGTTCTCAATATGATGAAACTACATCATAGAATAAGGCAGGATGGTGTGAGGGGTGACCAGGGGAAGCTTGAAAAATATTTTGAGATGTTTTTGTTCTTTTTTTTTAATTTCAGTTAAAGGAAAGCCACTTTCCCTCTTTAGCATTCACTGCTGCTGCTCAGAATTAGAGATTTATTTGCAGCAAAAAAAAAAATCAATTAGTCCTAAATTTATTCATGGATTTCAGGTCTTGCGATCAATGCAAGTCCACTCAGCAGGCTCAAAGGGACCCAGTTCCTCCCAGTTAATGTGTTTGAAGGGGAATTACCATTGATGTTGTTTTCTCTTCCTTTAGGTCAAAGAACGCATCTCTCTGTCATGGGCGGCTGCAACCAGGGATGACTTCACCCTACAGGTACCCAGAGTGCAACAGGACATAACAGGATCCGAGAGACTGATGGGTGGGCCAGAAGTGGCAGCATGTCAGGTTGGAATTTAGTCATTGCTTTTTCAAAATATTACTCTTTGTGGTTGTTGTGGTTGTCAGTGAGTGATTGTCTTTGTATAAGAGCCTGCTTATAGAAACTTAAGATTGTTTCTGTGACTAACAATGGACCCAGTTAAGGATGAAGAAGCTCCTTGAAGTGGCCAGAAACACCCCTCAAATTACAAAGGAAGTTATATGCTGATGGCAAGGTAGTGCGACCTTAATCACCGCTGCTTCCCAGCTCAAGGTCCTGGATTTGGTTCCAGACCAGAATACCTTTTATGTGGAATCTGCATGCTGTACCCGTTTTTCTGTGGGGTTTATTGGGTGTTTCTGTTTCTTCGCAAGTTGCAAAGACAGGCTGGTTAGGTTAGGGGACTCAAAAACTTCCCAGTGTGCTTGTGCATGTGTATGTGTGTGATGGACTGGCATCCCATTCAGGGTGTGATCTCCCTTTGTGCCGCTGTGCTTCTGGAATACATTCCAGGTAGTTGTGACTGTTGCCAGGCTTTCTGATAATGGATAAATTTGCTGTTATGCTGTCTAGTCTCTTGTTGCCTATGAGCGTAAAAATATTTTTGTATTCTGTGCAAGAAAAACGAAAGCATGGGAACGCAAATAAATGTCTATCTATACTAGTCCTCTCAAGACTGGTTATGTAAATGACTGAAGGTAGTAGCTCAAACCCCTTATACATACAGTAGATGCCACAACAGCATTTAATATCCCATATCTCCAATTAAGCATGGCTGACTAAAGAAGTGACTAGATTGTTAAAATGTTTAAGAGTTTAAGCGTGTGAAATTGTGTGTGAGTTTTAACTGTAAGTCAGAGGAGACACCAAATCTATGTCACAGTTATCTGTCTGTTTACCCAAATCAGTTGTCAGACTTCTGAGCATTCATGGAAAGAAACCATGTAAGACTCGGAGATCTTCTTGAACTGAAATAATTTAACAAGCTGGGAAATTAACAAAGAAAGAGCTGCATTAAAGACAGCAGAGGAAATTGGAGAAGAACCTTCGGCAATTGTTTGACGTGCTCAGCTTTAAAAAGGGATTTTACAGTTCTATTTTCAACTAACCATTTAAAGCCATTTAATGTTTTTTGTAATGCTGAACACGTCTCTTAAGTTTAACATTTACATGAAGCCTACTGTATATGGCACGTCTTTCATTAAATCTAGGCATACATGCACACTCATATGCAGTGGATATAAGAAGTCTACACACCTTTATTGAATTTGCAGGTTTTTGTGATATAAAGCCAGAAATCAGTGCTTCACAGTACAGTAGGTATGGTGTTCTTTGGATGATGAGCTGTGTTGTCTTTGCGCCAAACATATCTTTAAGAATCAAGGCCAAAAAGTTCAACCTTTGTCTCATCAGACCATAAGACATTTTCCCACATGGTTTGGGGTGATTGAATGTATCTTTGTTGCTAAATTTAGACGGGTTTGGATGTTCTTTTTTGTGAGAAATGGCTTCTGTCTTACAACCTTACCCCATAGCCCAGACATATGGAGAATACTGGAGATTGTTGTCACATGCAAGGAGTGACCAGTACCTGCCAGGAATTCCTGCAGCTCCTTTAATGTTGTTGTAGGCCTCTTGGTAGGCTCCCTGATAAGTTTTCTCCTTGTCCTGTCATCAACTTTGGAGGGTCGTCCTGATCTTGGCAATGTCCCTGTTGTGCCACATTCTCTCCACTTATTGATGATAATCTTCACAGTGCTCCATGGCCTTTGATATTGTTTTATAACACTCTCCTGATTGGTACCTTTCAACAATAAGATCCCGTAGATGTTTTGTCAGCTCCTTGCGGACTATTGCTATCCCAGTAGGATGCAACCATTAAATTTTCAAAGAAATCCTACAGGAACAGCTGATTTTTATTTGGGGTTAATCAGAATCACTTGTAAGGTGTACTTACTGACATGATTTTGAATGTGATTGGTTAACTCTGAACACAGCTACAGCCCCCATTATAAAAGGGTGTGCACACTTATGTAACCAGGGTGTTGTAGGGTGTTATTTTTCCTAATATTATTTGTTTTTCTCTTGAATTTTGTTTGTTGCAAGGTCACATTAAAGATGGAAAAATGTCTGACATGATTTATCTTGATTTTTGGCTTTACGTTAAAAAAACTGCAATTTCAATAAGGTTGTGTAGACTTTTTATATCCACTGTACATTGGAATAGAAAATATAATCTCTTCACTCACCTGATTATTTAAATTGGGATAGATTCAAGACTCATACAGTACATTGTATGTAATTGCACATCTAGTTTTCACCAGTTTAAGAAATAGTATTTCTTTCAGAATGATTCAAGGTTATCCAAGCATATGTAATGCCTTTTTTTCAGACAGCTGGTTCAGTTTTAATTTCAGTGAAAGGGCTGAACCATGAGGATAAAAAGTACCATTTCCACTAATATCTGGAATCATCTACAATTTATTTTGGTATCCCTGGATTAAGGTCTATATGTTTTTTTACATTGCTTTTGATATCAACTGTTTTGGTCAATTTTATTGAGTAATTTTCTTTTCTGGCAGTTTTAGAAATGGAAAAATCATGGCATATTTAAAGGAGTACCGTATTAAAAAAGTGTTTTAAAAACATAAAACATCCATAATTATACATGCCTTCAAAGCATCATGCTGACCTTTTGCATTACTTAAAACTCAATGTTCATGTTTAAACAATCTTCCTAAATTCTGTATTTTTCAATTAAATGACCCCTTTATTTTGTTGTGGTAGAGATATAGGGATTACAGGAATCTTTATGAAATCAGCATGAAAGTATTTATGCTGCCTGAGGAAAATAATGTAGTCAGATCCATCTTTTAATTTTGAAAGACGTTCCATGATATTCTACAACAAATCCCCTGGAAACATGTTTGTGTTTGGAGTTATTCAGTCACCTTTGATTGTGATTCATGTATTAATTTGATGCTGGGAGTTTTAATTGTCAACAAACCCATGGGCAGTTGATCAGCCTTTTAGGTTTTGAAAAGGTAATTCAGTTTTGAGTGACGCAGAATGTTGTCTGAAGGCCTAGGCAGGAAAGGGTTACCTTCACAGTCAGAAGTTTATTATGGCCTAGTGATTTGCTGATTGATTCCATTTGCTGTCAGTTAAAGCTCTCTTAATGTCAGTTTTCTTGCATAATGCCTGGAAATAAAGACTGATGAAGTTCCCCCGATTGATGCTGCTGACATCTTCTGACCCTCATTCGCCCTGTTCTGCATGGCAATTTAAGTGACAGCAGTTAGAGAGAAACGCACACCCATGAATATGCAAGCTCCCGATAATGTGAATGAAAGAGGTATAAAATTTATGAAAAGAGAAAATAAGCAATTTTGTCCTTTAAGGTCATATAACTTTAACATCATTAGCATATCTCTGAATTCCTGTGAAATACGAGTTCTGTTTTGTTTTTGTTAACGGCAGCAAAAAACTTAGTAAAATGAAAGTGAGAGGCTGTGTTTGTATGTTCGCCTTTATTTTTTTATTTTTGCTCTTTCTTTGGGGAAGAAATGCTTTGTCTTTGTTTTAAATTGGGATTTAAGTTAATTGTAGTAAATTTTAGATGGGATTTTAGAAAAATAAGAGATTTTTAACCTATTACAATAAAATGTATTTTAAGACTAATGAAATGCATATTAAGAAAATGTATTCCTTAGACCAAAATGTTTTCATCTGAACAGTCGCAGTTAATATTGTGGGATTCTGACTTGTAAAGGTAGGGCTGTGATTCACAATCAAAAATAATTATCTTAACTGCTCCACATAATGAAACTGTGTAGAAAATGTACTGTAGATGCTATTTAGTTACCCTTCTCCAAGCTTTGACATCCAAACTCTAGTTTAGTCTCCGTAACTGGGTGTGATATTTGAAAATTAAAATGTGAATGTCTTTGTGAAAAAGAAAGTGAATAATCTTCAGATGTGCACAAAAAAATCAAGCTTAAGCATTGAAAGGATCACAGCCACTCACAAAAAAAAGCCAGGGTCACGTATTGTAGATGAGTTGAAATATTACATGATATACCATAATTTTTACATTTTTAATGTTTTCAGCTTTTCGAGCAATATCAGAACTATTACAGATAGTCTTGGCAAATGTATTTTATACAAAGCGTAAATCTTTAGATAATCGTTTGAGTTTTCTTTAAAAATCAATATGCAGTTCACTAAAATTATGATTTTCAATCCCATGTTCCATCTACTTCGCAATTTTTTGAAAGGGTGCATGCATCTTAATTTCTGTATCTGTTCCTTCTCTCTTGAAATTCTTCATTTATTTGAATGTTACGTTATAAAAATTACACACACACTTTCAGCTATAGTTGTTTAGACTTTGTATTCAACAAAATGGAAGTTACAAAGAAATACCACAGTATTGCTAATTGGTTATGAATCTGCACGCAGCTGTAGTCAGGGATCCTCATCCTCATCCTCACAGCTGATGAAGGGTCATCAAACTGGACATTTCCATTCCATTACACAGTGGATCCTTTTTTTGATCCAGGGAATCCTTAATTATTGGCATTAACTTCAGCACCTGGGATATTTAAGCAATTAAGAATCAATTCAGTAATTAATGTATTGGAAGGTTCAGAGTCCTAATGACAAAGAATGGAAGCCGAGGTTGACTGCCCCTCCTGTAGACTATATGCCCAGTCAGTTCTTCTGTAGTGGATAGATTGATTTGTTTCCTGGCCAGTATTTTACAGTCAAGAAGTATCTTTTTTATTAACTGGAAATAAACATTTAGGTAACCTTTTAGATTTGGAGTTGTGAATACTGTTTATAAAAAAAATATAAATTAATGAAGTATGAATAGACAGATATACAGTACGTGATAGCCTCTCATATTGATTACTTCTATTCCCTGATCCTCACCATAGTTTTACTTATACTGTACCCCTAACCTTAACTCTAACCCTAGAGTTAGTACAAGTTAATATTTTTTATGAATCCTGAATCCTAACATTTATGCTATATAACTGTTACAAACTGGTTGTGGTCATACATCTTAGAGTTGTTGTATTAATGTAAAAATAAAATCCTGACACCAAATTAAAAGATGCAATGCCACCTCTAGTCAGAGATGAAAACCAGTTAAGCATATCACATTTTACTTTGGTTAGTGTAATGTAGTGTAAACTTAAAATATTTAGAACAATTAACAGTTAGTCAGTGCCTGAGACCCGGCCTCCTACAGTCCAAAGGTACACTTCCTGAGGATACCCTTCTTCATCCACTCAAAGACAGACCAACCTTAACGCTAATTACTGAGACACACAGTAGGAGCTTAGAGAGCTAATGCTGGCTTCTATGTATTTCCTGAAAGGTCTAGATAGGCTGAGTGGTCTTTTCTCATTGGTAACCGTTCTTATTCTCTGATAAAATACCCTCTACAGGATTGTCTGCTCTCAAAACCTGAAGCAGAATTATGAGAACTGTTTCTCTAAACCAGATAATGCAGCCCAGGAGATAAAAACCGCGCCTAGTGGGTACTAAAAGTAAATAAAACTTTTCACCTATATAAAAACACAGCCCTTTGTCCCTAAATTCATTTCTGATCTTTTTAGTGCTCTTGACTACTTATGCTTCAGTCCTCTAAGAGCAAGCCAGGATTGCATGAGACTTGGTTGGTAGGAAGGAGGAACTCAATCATAGGGTCTTTTGTCTTCAGAGAGAGAGAGAGAGGGAGAGAGTTATGTTTTTCTTGAGCTGGCTGCTAGCACAATATTTTGTTACCATGTTTGGGCATCTTTCTCAGAGATCTCTTCCTGTTTGTAATTCCCACTTAAACAAAAGAGATTCGGTGTATGTGGCTTGGGATTGTCAGCATCAATTTTCTGTTCCCAATCCACTACATCTGACCTCTTAGGTCATTGTATGTTCCAGTTCTGCCTGGACCGGTATACCTGAATTGAATCCTTAAACTGCTTTACTTATTTATTATAGATAACAGGGAAGTGTCAGAATTCATATTAGTTGTGACCGTGGCAAACGGCACCCCAAACTAACCTGGGGCTCTCCAACCTGCATAGCTCTCAATATACTGTAGTAGAGCCATTCAGGAAGTGGCCTGGTCAAGACATTAGTATGCTCTCCTTTCTTGACACATTTTTACTGGTACTGGTCTGTAATGGTCAAACGGCACAGCAAATTGTCTATGGTGTAATCCTTATTGGTATAATAAATATACCTCCCAGCACATGACTTACCCTCTCCTTAAAAAGTGCTTGACCTTAATTATTTTCAATCTCATTGCAAACAGGGAGTGTCATCACATGTGCTAAAACACTGTAACAGATTTTCGTCTTTACCTGAGATTTGTCCAAAGTCCTAGCAGAATTTCTCTTTAATAATCCATGCATTTTGGTATAACCCTGGCACCACAAGTGATACCTTACTGATACTGTTTCCCATGACATTTCCCCAGAGTCTCCTGCCGTAGAACTTAAATGGAAACAGGTTTTATTCCTGAGGTGCATATTGAAAATTTGGCACAGACGTACAGTATATGCATACTATTAGGTGATTGGGTCTCAGAACATCATCTGAGTTTTTTTCACCCACAATAAATTTGCAATGATTCACAATTTACCCAAAAATTATTCCTATATGCGTGGAATAGCTTCCTGGAAGTGATTAAAGTGTGCTTCAGATGATTCTGGCTTGGAATCCTTGAGACCAACTATGGCAGCTTGTATGTCTTCTGCAGTAATACTTACGTACCCTGCTAATATGTTTTTTTTTTATTTAATGTTTGCAAAGCACTAGCAAAAAATAACTTTGTAATAGTAAAACCTGTTCCATGACAATGCATTATATTATAATTCTCAGGGAAATGCCTAAAAACTCTCTTTTTCTTTTGTTGATTGTGAAAACCTGTTATCTTATTGCTATTTTTTTCACAATTTCCAGTCGCAGCTTTCTAGCATGAATTTGCAGCACCCTGGGACCCTTGTTTGTGATAAAAGAGACAGTGCTAATGGTTCCCTTGTGTTTCATTTGATTAATTCATTTTCAATTCTCTCTCCATTTTAGAGCTTCATTTCTAGTTTTATGGATTTATACCAGATGGCCTGTTCCAAGATGGCCATGCTGGAGTCTGAAATCTCCTCGCACAAGAACCACATTGCTGCCCTGAAAGCTGAGCTGCAGCATGCCTGTCTACGGGAAAACCAAGACTTTCTTCCAGTAAGCATTCTACTCTCTAGCAAATACAAATTGAAGTATCTCTTTTTTTACAGTTGTCAACAAGCGCATTGTAAAACTGTGGTTTTCATTTTAAAATAAGAATGTCAACTTTCTTACTACAGTCCAACTTGGTGTCTTGGTTCCATTTTGTTTGTTTAATCTTCCCTGATTAATTAGAAATGAAATGCCAGTTGTTTGTTTCTTGAAGTTCCTTAACTTACTCCAAAAATGTATTGTCTAAGATATGAGAATCTGGCAATGCAGTTGTCATCTGTGATGGAGTTATGTAAGGCAATAGACCTGTTTGTTTTAAAGAGGAATCTTAAAGAGAGGCAAGAAATGCAGTGCAAACTAAAATAAAATATCACATATCATATATTGAGTCCACAGTACAATAACTGATTAAGAGCAAAACCCAGTGTGCTAATGAAGTACAGCACAAGCATCTTTTAATTTAATTTATATAGTGAAGATTTCTTTGTAGCGCTGGAATATGCGTTTGCATTTCTTTTACTGTGTTTGACTCCAGGTTTCTGTCAAAGAAAAATCTTCAAACAGAAAGGTTAGGTTACCAGGCAGTCCCCTGGACATACTTCTCACAACATCTTGAAGTTACTGTATTTTCTCCATCAGCAAATTTGATGTTCTGCTTATATCACTTAATTGCTGTTGTTCGTATACTTGAATCCAGTGGGAGAAGGAGTCAGGCTGGCTGTCCTTGGGGGAAATGAGTCTTTCGTAGTTAGGAGAATGTGATCTCAGAGAGGCAGCGTGCCACTTTGTTCACACATACTGTACCTTGCCGGATACAGCGTTTGACAGCAGCACAATCCCACTGGGACCTTAAGTGAGAAATGCAGTGTGGCTAATCCTGCTGCTGAGGTGCCCAAAAGTGACAGTAAGGGCTTGTGCTAATTGCTTTTTTTTATTGAAAGATATGGAAGGAGAAGGCTAGGAGCCACATCAGTTTAATTCACTGGCCTTCAATCCACCAGAGAGCCACCAGGTTCAAATCTGACTTGTTGTGTCTGGTTTGTTTGTTTTTTTTTGTATTATTACTTTGATTATTCTCCACTTTCAATGACATCATGAACTATTGGTTGTATTAAGCCCCTTTTTTTTGTTTATACTGTAGGCCATTTTTTTTCATTTTGAAGCCCATGATTTGGACATTACCAGTTCACCACTATAATTCCAGACTGACCTGAGGAAACTGAAGACATGCATAAATGTTCTCTATAATGTTCTTGCTGGGCCATTCACTGCTTTTTCAGCTACAGAAACAGCCTCAGGACAATCCTGCTTGTAAGTGCCTGCAAGGATTTAAGGGATCACTATTGCACTCTGAAACTACAGCTCACCTATTGCCAATTTGGCATATTCAGTATTTAGTGGGCCACAGTCCTGATAAGGGATTACCACTATCACAGCTGAGGAAAGATTTTTCCAAATTGTCTTATTGGGTACTAGAAATATAATAATAGATACCACAACCTGCATATCACACTCTCCATTTATTTTTAATCCTTTTGCTGATTTTGCTAGAAATCATGGTGGAGAAGTGGTTGAAGTCTAACAGTGCAAAAATATGCCCAGTTATTTACAGTATACCCTGAAATGGTTCTTTGGTTCTTACAGCAAAATTCAACACTGTGTTAGCTCATTGCTTCATCAGAGTTGAGTAAATATTTTGTTATTCTTGCATGGGATTAATAAAGTACCTACCTACCTGATTCTTTAATTTTCAGCATTAATACTGAATACCTCTCATTGTGTACTTGTGTACTTTTACTACTGTTGTCTGAGACTGAATAACTGAAATGTAATCCTACAAATAGTGGCAAACATGGACCTTGATACATTAAGAAGTTCAACCTTTGAGCCATGTTGACAGGGTATTATAAAGCAACTTTTTGAACTCTGATTTGATGTAATGTACCTATTCATTTGCTAGATCAAGGACCTCAAGATCTAGGACTGTCTCCACGACACCTTGCACGGAAAAAAAAATGACGTGAACATTAGTCCTGCGTCTTCATAGTGTCCTGCCAGGTGCTACACTGCCAACTTGTATGTTACATGACAGTCCAGCCCACAGGGACTGAGGGTACTTCCAATGACTTTAGAATATAAAAGCTTTTATCTGTATTTCTGTGACACAGAGTCAGAAAAACAATCTCCTCTCCGGAGTGCTTTGTCTCGAAGAGACAGAATTCTTTGAATAAATCATTTTAATTTTAACAGTGGCAAATTACTTTTACCAGCCACATGTGTTTCTGGGGAGGTGGGTGAGAGAGTCTGCAATTATCAGTAATCAGTAAGGGTCGCCAACGTGCTTGGTTCCCATTGAATATGTAATTGTATTTGGGAAACGAGGTGGGACACTAGACCTCTTCATAGCTCTAAAGACTAAACTTTTCAGGCACCTCAATGGACATGTGCTTAACATTTCTGAAGCCACCTGGTCTCACAGCGGGACTAGAAATTGAATTGTGCTGCTGAAGTGCATCCTGACACTTCATAATGAGAACTTCCCCTCGTTGTTTCTTGCTGCAGCTGATGAGCTATGAGCGAGCTTGATGAAGTTACATCTTCGCCCACCCCTGACATCTTGTCCCTTGCGTGGGTGCAAACTGAGGCACTCCTGTGAACAGGACTCCACCAATGTGGCTACCCTGGGACTTCGTCTTATCTTTTTCTCGTTCATTTTTTTTTGCTGAATTTGATTTTATAAGTGCAACACTTGCATAATAAGAACTTGTTATATTTAGCTCCACTGTCTGCAAAAAAAAAAGATGGTATTTGAGGGGAAAACATACAAAACAATTGTCAAGATAACTAAGAAGGTGTCATGGAAATATTGAATGAGGTCCAGATTGGCACACACAGAAGAGCAAAGCAGTAAAGAGCACACACAGAGAGAAACAGATGAGAAACATTGAGGTAGAAGGGTTTGAGTGATTGGAAGATAAGTATACATACTTGTTCAACAGTGAATGCTTAAGTTCATTACAGAATATTTGGATACAGTACATCCATTAACAGTATGGTTTCCATACATACTGTACTGTATGTTTGTAGGTTTAGTTCTTGTAGTACAGTAATGCACTAGCCTTTAGGAGTAGAGCCTTTCTTAAAGCATTGATGACCATTTTTGTTTTTGCATGGTCAAAGTAAGTCATGTACTATTATGAAATATAAATCATTCAGTGTCTTGAGATGTCCCTGGCAGGGAAGAATCCACTTGACGTCAGGCCAGGGAGAGTGAACTCCTCTGGAAAGGATATAAAACACAGGCCTTATATATATATATAATGTCAAGACCCCTGACATTCCCTTGTAGCAAGCCTAGTAGTTGCTGTTAAAATATTGAGTAACCTCAGGGTAGGGAAGACTAAAGTGAAAAGAAAACTATTCAGGCTTAAAGAGCCATTTAGCTTAATGAACTGTGATTCACACCTGCTCAAGTGAAGAGGCTCTTTCTCATTTCAGATTTCTGTGGGCTGACGTGTGAACATTTAAGGAGTCTCCTTTGGTTTTCCTCTCCGGCAGCAAATGTTCCCCTAAAACCATGCGTGCTTGTGATATGATGTTTGTTTGTGGGCTATTTGCCTTTTTGAAGAAATCTGTCAAGCAGCTTGCAGCTTTTGGTATGGGGGGGAGGGAAGAGGCAGGGGAAGAAAAAAGTTGGAAGAGTTAGACACCAATGGCTCATATCCAAGGTTAGTTAATAGCGTCTGACACACTCTGCAATCTGGAGGCTTAAATCAACATTGTTTTCACAGCTGTAATTAAGCCACCTAATCAGAAGCACATTTTGACGGGACAGTTTTCTAAAAAATTCAGACACAGCAAGTCCTTTTACTGGTGGTTTGTCGGCTAACGGGGATTTTGTGGGTGGAGGAGAGGTGGGGTGGGGGGGACCAGAGTTGCTTAAACCAAGCTCGGAAGGTATCTGAGAACAGAGGGCCAGTAAGAGGCGCGACAGTCCTGAAAAGAAGCAGGCCTATGTGTTTGCGGTGTAGCTGAGAGCCTGGAGCAGCATCCCGCCCTGGTTAGGCCCTCTGCCGAGTCACCCAGTCTCAAATGGCAGCTGTACGCAGCGAGATGAGAAGGCCTGGGCCAAAGTCAACAGATGAGCTGGTCTAAACTGGCTTGCTGTGTGTTCTGATTGTAAATTGCACTGGTGATGATTAGAGAACTCCAGCACAGGATGTAGACTCTTAAAACTGTCCAGAGAAAATAATTTTCTACTATGTTCAGGAAACTTTTTTTCATCCTCACCCCCCCCCCCCCCCTCCTTTTTTTAATTTAAACATTATGCTTGTAAAGGAGGTGGTGTGCAAATTGCTCTAAAGCCTTCAGAGTAATAGCCAGACAATGGCTTTTAGGTTATCTTTACACACGCGTAATGTACGTGCATACAAACATAACACAAATACAAATAATTACTCCCAAAGGATGAGGAGCAGCCTTCATGTACGTATCTTTGTGTTTGTTTAATAATTTAAGTAATAATGTTTATTTGTTGTAAAAAAGACTTTTAGACCCACCATTTAGATCTTTGAAAGGAAAGATTAATGAAGTTAACAGATTTAGTTATTTCATTTGTTTATATATTTGTTTCTTACTTGCCATGATGTCATTATCTAAGGAATCTCACATGGTACTCAAGCTCCATAGTTTTTTCACCTTTATGGCAAAACTATTTACTTTTTTCTATTTAACTGCTGCTTTAACAGAGTGTCATATCTATCCCTTTAATGCATCCTGACATTGTAGTTATTACCAGCCATGTTAATGAATTACAGTAAAGCAGATCATGACAGTGAGTGAAAGACTATGAAAAATACTTTTCATATTATTGCTGTTCTCATATTTTAGGGAACCTGATGCCATTTAAATTGACAATTTGACATTGGATGAATTGTTTACTGATAGATCTGAAAATAACAATGCAAGATTTATGGTTCTTATTGTGTATTTGTGTAGAGAAAATATAACTTTCTTTCAACAGGGGATGCTTCAAGAAATGGGCAACTGCAGTTGAGTGAGGATTGAAAAAGACATTTAGAAACATTTGATAGTGAACAAAGTGCTTAATTTAATAAACTGCCTTACATTTTAAGAAGTACATGTAAAGATTATACATCAAGATACAGTGACATTCATGAGGAAACCAACGTTTTGTAATGGAGATCCTGAGTTTTTTTCTTTTATTTGCTAAGTAGTAGCTGCATTGTGAATTATAATTACAGTAAATTTATTACTTTAAACCCAGATAGATAATACTGGCATAATTATTTTAAGACTTTAGATCCTGTTTGGATTCCCCTACAAACTTATAATTCTGTTTTCTAAATTGATAAACCAGACATTTTAGAGAGTACATTGGATCACAGAGATACATACTTACTATCCAGCCTTATGAGTAACAAACATGTCTAACTTATTCACTAAAGCAGTAGATATGGTTGAGATCCTTCCAAAAGCCTCCATCAGATTTTTTTTCTGAATACAACTTTACATAATAACTATGCATATGTTCCCAATTCGCATTCTGTATGTAGGGAAATGTGACTTCATGCTCTATTTAACTTTCACGACACGATAATGGTGAAGTAACATGATATTAGGTATCAGTTTATAACGAGGCCTCTTTTTTCATAAAGGGGACACTTTAGTTCAACTTAAAGAGCATCAACATGGTCTCAGAAATGTGTATTTGATACAGAAACATTAACTTGCTTTGCTAGATTGAAGGAGAAAACTTTAAAATCTCAAGCTTGAAAACATCTTATTTGGTTGAACTGAATGGCTATTCATGTGCTCACAAAGCCTGTGTCTCCCAGAACTCACCTCTTCTGTGAAGAAAATTTGTGCGTGCTTTTCTTTTCCTGTCCACAATTTGACTTTCTTCAGCACAGATGATATTTTTCTTGCTTTTTTCACTTTGATTATGTGAAAAAAGGTCGTTTGTGTGACTTGACTGGAACAGCTTGTCACCGCTGCAAATTTGGCCAGATATCTGCTTCTTCCTCCCACTTTCACAGAACTGTTCAGCTTGATTCAATCAAAGGGGGAGGAAAATGGGCCAAAGACCAAAACAGGCAAGTCAGGGACAGACTCAATCCCGCAACTGTGGCAGCCCAGGAGGCAGACAACAAAGAGAGAGAAAGGGGGTGGAAAGTGGTTCACGAAGGCTGCAGGAGAGCAAAGACGATCTTAATATGTCCCTTAGGTAGCAGTGGGAGCACAGTCACACACAGGCTGGGCTTTGACATTAAGGAAAGTATTTCCTTCTGTGGTTAATCCCCTGCCGTGCAGTTCAAACTTTAGAACTAGCATTAAATTCCTGTTGACAAGCTCCAGGGGGAGACGGCTACATTTGCATCCAGCCCCCATGTCAGATTCGAGCTGTGCTTGCTATGCTTTCTTTCTCCCCCCCATATCTTTCAGGTGTTTACAAAATGGAAAAAGTACGTTTTCTGCTAGAGCCTCCAACATGTGGTTGGCAGAAACAAAAAAAAAGAGAGAATATCAAAATACAGCACAAGCCATTAGGGTTTAGCTGAGTGGGTCAACAAGGCAACATAAACAGAAAGCATTTGTCACAAATTAGTATGCAATGTCTGAATTACTGTATATTGAAGATATGCTTAGGCTTCTTATTATGGTAGTAAATGTCAGCTTGATGGATGCAAATATAAAATATCACCCCACCACACAGGGATGCATGTACTCAATAAACTACAAAGGGTGGGTCCCAGACAATTTTGACAATCACAATATAAGACTCATTTGGCTACAGTGAAACAATGAGCCTGAATGCAGGCATAATGCTGTGATTTGTGACCATATGACCAAACATCACTGTACAATTATCTAATTTGCTGTTTACATTTCAGCTACATTTTATATGTTACAGGCATTGACAGTGCATTGGATATATAGACCCTTTCATGGTCAGCCATAATAATGTACTGTATAACAGCTAGACAAAACAGTGCTGCGATACTGCTTTTAAAAAATGTGTTCACTACTTCAAATAAATTAAATCCGATCTGTAGTTGGATATCAGTACAGAAAAAACCCAGATTCCATGTTGATTTCATGACCATTCTATTAAAGGAAAAACCATCTTTCAATCCTAAAAAATCAAAACGAAAAATGCTTGTTGGGGCTCTTAAATCTGAATCCTGGCACATTTATGTAGCATCTCACATCTTCAGTGTTTTTATCCTTTTGAAAAAAGTTAGGAAGAAACTAAATATTGTAGTGCAATATTACCAAGATCTTTCCATATTACAGCTTATAACTGCAAGGTTCCAGGAAAGTATAGAATCAGGAATATTGAATTTGAAGCTAATACTGGAGCTTTCTAAATATGTTTAAGAAGCAGACAAATCAACTATTTAATTATTTTTTCTCTCGCTTGCATACTTAGTCTGCAAAATGCCGTTCTAATGACATAATCAGTAAGCTTCTTTTTGCAAATGAGTTACTTGATCTTCAGTTTGTACTGTAGGTCAACACCATAGTGTGAATTCTTTAGAAGGGAGAAAACGTAAACACACTGTGAAATTCAATTCTTCTTTGTGGCTGAGTATGGTATAAACATTTTAAATTAGCGAGTCCTAAGTTGTTTTTGAGCAGAGGGACACCAGATTTCAAACATATGGCTATTTTTTTTAAAACACTGCTTCATTGGGCATTACTCTGAAACACAGGGGTTTGTAGACTGCCACCCCTAGTGCAAGTTCTGTGTGAATGTAATGATTTTTCTGCCCAACTGTGGTCTGGGCAGGTTTCAAGCCGAGGTCTGGGAGGCAAACACTACTGATTTATGTGTGTTTCATTTGGAATATTTTTGGAATATCAGGGGGGATTCAGAAAACCGTCTACAGTTACCCTAGGTCAGCATTATTTTACACAGAGGACATTGCTCTGTGACAAGAAGCATTAAAATCCATAGACTTGTCCTCATTTTTTAAATACAGTATGCATGTCCCTTTTTCCTCCCCAATCGAAACGAAATGGCTTTTGTTAATGAAGTGGATTAGTTCTTTTGTGTTGTCCTGTTATAGCTTCTGTATGCTGTACATTATCACTATCTCTCTAGCTGTCATGATGTTCATGATTTTTACATGTTTCAGTAGTGATGCTCTTAAAACGTGTAATTTGAATGACATTTTTATACATAAATTGCACATAGACTACGCCATATTTCCGAAAAATAAAAGTACAATCACTTTGGAAATGTGTGGGACTTCTAAAGAACTTTTAAAACCTAACTATAATTCATAGATTAAATACAGTGCAGTATGTCTCACTTGGGATCTTAACCTAAAATGGATTGCCATGCAAACCTGTTGCAAAGTTTTCTTTTAAGAATTAGAGTACAGTTTTGGATGCAGCTAAGGCTAGGAGAAAAACAGCTGAAGGTCAGCTATGCCCAGTTTGTCTTCAGTGTTACTGAAGGATAGTCATTGCTTTTTGAGAGTTGAATGAAAAAAAAGTTTTCATGCAGTGGATATGCTTTATATTGTTTTATAAGTATAATGAACACAGAATGTTTTAAATTATATTTACCTCTTGCTAATTTTAATAGTTTGGGATTGAGGATGCAAGGTTCAAATGTATGAATGTGGATTCATTGTCTCCTATTGTTTTATAAGACAGTTTTTGTGGAAGTTTTCACCAGTTTTTCTGGTGTCCACAGATGTACGCTAGGCATGGTGCATCAGATCACTACAAATACCACCCATTTTGTACTGTACTTCAGGAAGTCATGTTTTGTGACTGTGAAGTCTACGCTGAGAGGACTAATGTTTGTGAGTGGCAATGTGTCAACATTATCATCTCTATGTATCAACAACATTCTATTTTGTTGTTCCATTTATAGTTTTTAAATTAATGCTGGTATTTTGTGCTTGATTGGGTTTTGTACCTTTTTATATGAGTGTAAATGCTATAAGAAAGATCTCTGCTCCCCATAGTATATATAGTACATGTACAAACTCCATGCAGATAGCACCCCAGGAATTGAAGCCAATAACAATTATAGCAATGCTGATTTATAATGTTTTATCCTGTTAAAAAAAGTTATCCGTATTTTATTTTGATACCCATTTTGATGGAACTGTTTTTTTGTGTTATAGGGTCAATATGTCATTTCTTTATTTTTCAAGAACATCTCTTAAATGAAACAAACAATGCTTGTCGTGTGCAATGCAATACAGACAGTAGAACTGGCTGAACACCACAGGATTTACTGCACAGCAGCAGTCCCAGCAAGGTGACAGTGCATCAGAGCTGCGTCTGTGCTCTGTCTAACGCTTTTGTTCTGGCGTTTGTCTTGTAAGGATGCATTTATTGGATGAGAGTGTTAATTTCAGGGAACAAGCACTTTATATTTTCTCTTTGCCTTGCATGCGCTGGCTTGGTGATATCAATAATGAGCCACATATATTCACAATTTGGGATTTCAATTTGAAAAAAAATGGAAAAAAAATTTTTAACTGAAAAACCCAATGAGCCAAATTTTGAGAAGTATAGGGATATAGCATTTCTGTTGAATTGGTCTTAAATTACAGGCCTCAAATTTAAGTTGTAAATTTTTACCAAGTTTGTTCTTTTTTAGTTTTGAAATTGAAATGTGGCATAGTTCCTGCCTCTCCAGTTGGACCTTATCCCAAATTGTATATTTTTTGTAAGGGGGTCTAGTGCTGACATGTTGGAGATTACAATTACAAGAGTGATTCATAGTTTATTTAAATGTTGTTATGGTTAGCATCAACCCCTGATGAAAGCAGGTTGCATAGAAAGGGAGGGGGAGGTAATGTACAAGCTTTTATTGATTTTTCTGTATTTGTTTTAAAATCATGCGGTTAAGTCATATCTGGCTTAAGCTGTTGGACAATAATGACCAAATTGTACCATTGGTAGAAAGCCAGCTGTTAAAGTACTTTGGTCTCCTCGGGGTAGATGGTGTAGATTGGCACAGTTCCTCCTGAGGTAAACAATTAGGAGCAGCGGTATAATATTGTAAGTGTACTGCATTGAGCCACCCAGCTCTGCACTGTTGACTTTGTTATATTTAGGGGCCAACCTAAGCCACACTTAATAGTAAGATCAAATCATATGGCATTTGAAGTCCATGATGCATAAATTAAGGGTAGTGAATTTTAACAGCATCCATCTTAAAGTACGCTACTAGCTGCTTAAATAGATTTAATACAACACCAAATGACTAATTCCACTCTTAAATTAAATACTGAATTAGCTAAGTAGTGTAGTTTCTGCATTCATTTATATGTTAATATCAGAAGTGTAGTTTGTAATTGATTTGGAAGATGTTTGTAAGGCTGACTTTATCAATGCCTTTAAGCATTTTGAATCAGTTATTCTTGTAGTGTTATTTGTTTGAGATTAAGAAGATCTAATTATTTTAGGATGTCAGGGTACTACTGAGAATGTATCTGGTCACTTTTCTCTGGACTGATTCCACAGCAGGAATTTTCTGTAAATAAAAAGCTTTGCACTATAGTTTTAACATAAGATAACTCAACAATCTTTAAGTTTCTAAAATTAACGTGAAATTTTACTTTCTTAACATTGCCTTTTTATTGCTTCCTCTAGTTGTTTAGAACTTGAAAGTGATGAGCACATAAACACCATTGTCTTTGTCAATAGATGCTTCTTCAGTCTTAGTGTTACATATCCCATCTTATAGTTAGAATGTATTTTTTCTATATGCTTGAAATAATTAGTACTTCTCAGCATTAAATGTCATCTGGCAGATCTCAATCTTTTATTAATTTTGTAGCTTCTACAGATTTTGCTCATCCTCCTGTTTTGGTTTAATCTGTGAGCTTATCTACTTTGCTATGATCATATATGGTTGAGTGCTGATGTGCCTCAGTCAGTGTCCCCATGTATTTGCCTGTTCTTCTGTGTGAAATGATGATACCCATGAATAGCAAGGGTAGCAGGCCACAGGTGGTCCTGGCAGTTCCCTGTGTTTAGTGAGTGAGTTTAGGTTATGTCTTCTGCTGTTACTTTGTTATTAACTAGAATCTTGTGCAAATATACAGTATGATACATATACTTTAAAAGGGATAAAGGGTTAAAAGGGATCCAGTAAAGAGTGAAATAATTACACTATTTGGAATCTGCCTCTTTTTTATTCATTCAAATTGAGGTTATTTTGTCTTAGATTGTGCAGCCAAAAGAGCTGAATTTTTTTTTAGTTAAACACAGGGAGCTTTTTTGGTGGAGAAGGAACAATTGGAGTTTTCTGGTCTTTTTAGGATTCTGGCTGCAGTCTACTTATGATATACGTATAGCTTATGATATATAAAGTCAAAAGGCAATTTTATTTTATAGATGCCAAGAAATACTGTTGCCCTTTTTTTAAACAAAAGCTTGTCCAAAAAGTGTGAGCATGCCAAATGTGCTTTGCACATTTTCATACATTATTATCAGTAATTCAGGTTTGCACTTTTAGCATTTGTGATTTGAGGTTGTGATTTAGCTTTCCGACTGAAATAATACACTACATATTCTTTGTTGCAAGGAGGTAGACTGCTCATTACTGTAACTCAGATGTCAGTAAAACATATCCGTGTGGAAAAAGATCACATTATGTGTGAATAATTTCAGTATTTTGGTTATAACGTCTTTTAATTATTAATTATATTTATTATTAATATTAATATTACTACATAATTATATATTAAAATATTTAATATTTTCTGTATTTAATTATACTGTAACATTCGACTAATATTTCAGTGATAATGCAGGATGAATCTGTCAGACACACTGCACTTGGGATTAGTGTTATGCTGTTTCGCTTGTACAGTGCCTTGGAAATGTATTCTAAGTCATGCACAGTTTTCACATTTTGTTACTGTAAAGCTTGCAGTCATGATACTTTGAAATAGCAATTAATGTGTGTTTTATACACAACCTACTCCACACATTCAAAGCATGAAATACAAAAAATAAACATACAAATTGAAAGAAAAATGGAAAAGTCATGATTGCACAAATACTCAAAATCTTTGCAGTGGCAAACATAATTTAGGTGCACAAAACAGCCTTAGTGAGCCACAAGCCATTAGCTGAGGTCAGTGAGGAATAAAACAGTAGTAGTTCTCATGGTTTCAGAATACAAAGCATCTGCTTCTGTGATACTACTTGGTCAGGTAGTTATTTGATTTCTATAAAAGACTCAAACATGAAAACTAAGGAGCTTTCAAAGCTGAACTCCTTCAGAAGCACAGATCAGGAGAAGGGTACAAAAACTATCAAAGTCTCCGACTATCCCTGTGAGCGCAGTCTATTCAATCATGAAGAAATGAAAGGCACAACATAGCACGCAGACACTGTCTAAATCAGACAATCCCTCCACAATGATGAGCCAGCCAAGAAGCAAGAAGCCTGGTAAGGGATGCCACTGTGAGGCCAGAGATAACTTTGATGCACATTTTCAGACATTGACCTTTATACTGTAGCTCTCTCACCGACTAGCCTACGATAGGTTGGCAAAAAGAAAGCCATTAAGAAAGCCAAAATATGTAATCTCAAAGTTGCATTGAGTTTGCAAATAAGCACCTTCAAAAGTGATCCTAAGAAGAATGTGGTACAATTATTGTGGTCAGATGCAACCAAATTGAAACTTTTTTATCTAAATCCCATGCATTACATTTGAGGGTAGTGGCAATGTCATGTGATGGGAATGCTTCTCATCACTAGGGATTGGGAATCATGTTTATGAAATTAACAAGGCAAAACACAGGCAAAAGCTTGAGAAAGGCTTGGTTGAATTTGTTAAAGACTTAGACTGGGATAAAAGTTCACCTTTCTGCAGAACAGTGATCCAGAGCACAAAGCCAAAACTACTATAGAGATGCTTAAGAATACAAAGTAAATGTCCTTGAGTCCTGACTTTAATTCTATTGAATAGATTCTATTGAATCTGTGGAAAGCCTTGAAAACTACTGTCCATAAGCGATTCCTACAGTAAGCAGCTTAAAAGAGCTTGAACAAAAATTGCACCCAGATGGTCTGAAAAGTTAAATACAAAACCAAAAAGACTGGATGTAATTGCTCCCAATGGTGTTCTGATGTGCAAGCATCATTTTGTAATTTCACAAAATGGGACACCTCAGGAAGGGTCAGAACACAATATCAGAAAGGGCAATCTTTACAAATTGATTAAAAGAGTCATGTGTGCTATCCCATGTCCTGGCTTTTGTTGCATACATTTGGATTTATAAAATTGGTTTAACATACATGTACTGCATTTACAAGCAACTGGTGTCATTTTGTTACAATTCTACTTCTTTCTGTAAAAAGGAAGGCATATAAAATGCTGTAAATACGTTCTAGTGGATCATTTTTGTTTCTGTTAATAATAAAGTTTTCAAATACACGAGCTCAGATGAGATCTTAACACTTTTATCAGATGTAAAATTGTCTCTTATGCACAGTTTTGTAGTTTTTTTAAACTTTAAATATGCCAAGGCAATGCAGGTACACAAGAGAAAAATCAATATCTTTTTCAATGAAGCAGTTCAGGAATTTGGGTCAGGCTTGAAATGGAAATATGTATATCAGGCTTTTGCACTGGAGTTAAGTCAAACAAATCTAACTTAACAGGAACTGCTTGTAATTGAAAGATGGCAACCAAGGTACTGTAAGGACTCTTTCTAAAAGCTCCCTTCCCTAATAAGAATAGTTTGGCAATGCCTTGTGTAGGTCACAGCTTTGTCTGACTTATATTCTCAGAATTTCATGAGGGGGCCTTCATTTAACCAAAAGCACTTTTAACGCCACCTCTTATGTAATAAAGTTTCTGCATCTGTTGAGTGGTTAGTACCCTGGATTAATACTGCTTGAAGATTTGGCTGCAGTTGTCTTTGAAAATTAAGATGGGGGGTATATTTAATATCAATTCCCTGGTTGTGTGAAAGAGAATAATATTGTCTTTTGCATATGAATCAGAAGCTCTTTGCTTTCTAGTTGAACATACATCTGTGAGTTAAATGCACATAATTCAAGCTGAACTTTTGTTTATAATGTATTTACTATACAATGGTTATTTGACTTAAAAGTGAAGACTTTTCTGACCTAATGATTTAAATGTAAAGAAAGGAGAATCTCCTTCACCTTATAATATACAAATCTCCCATTTATTGTAGAAAGAATATAAAACTGATATGTGGTTAGAGACCTTCATCAAACCATCAGATTCACAAACTAATTACCTATGTACACCCACAAGACAAAATGTACTACGTAACCACTCATTGGTATTCTCAAAATATTTGGATTATCAACAATATTTATACCAGTCAAATTGCAATAAAAAGCATTTCTTTAGAACAAACTTCATGTAGCTTCATATACAAGTGTATGTCTATAACAAAGAATTGTAAAAATTACTATAAAATCTATTAAAACAGCTAAACATTTATACAGTATTAACAACTTTCCAATTTTAATAAACAGAAATGACTGAAGAATTTAATTTAGAAATTGCTAGAGTACCTTGTAGTAGTATTCAGACTTTTCCACAGTTTGAACATTTTGTTGCTTTACAGCTTACAGTCATTTTGATATAGCAATAAATGTTTGTTATATATATATACACAACACAACTCCACACAAAGCAAGAAACAAAAAGAAAGATGCAAATAGATAATTAATAAGAAAGAAAAATGGAAAAGTCATGATAAGCGCATAAGAATTCAGTTCTTCACTAGCCATAAATTAACTAAACCATAACTAGGCTTACTGACCATAAGTACCCATAAATTAAAGTTCAGGTGGGTAGCTGCGTCAGCATGTGTAGGCTGCAAAGGAACAAGTAATAGGTATATTCCATGCTGAAAAAAAGAAGAAAGAAAACAACGTTTCAGAAGAAGGCTCCACAGCCGAAACGTGTTTTCTTTCTTCTTTTTTTTCAGCATGGAATAAACCTATAAATGAAAGTACCTAGAATTATAGTTACCTAGAATTCTAGTATGAATAAACTGTAGAATAAATCCATGCACCTCTGTAAACTCTTTCAGTCAGGTCCATTTCAAGTAAAGAATCAATCGTGAAGACTAAAGAGACTTCAAAACAACTTAGGAATAAATGAGAAGGGAATAAAATAAATTGAAAGACACTAAATATCCCTTTGAGCACAGTTAAGTCAATCATTAAGAAGTGGTAGGTGTGGCGTACTACTTAGATACTGCATAAATCAGGCCATCCCTCCAAACCAAGCAGCCGCGCAAGGAGAAAAATTGGTTAAGGATACAACTGTGAGGCCAACAATGACATAGAAAGAGTTCAATAGCTAAGATGGAAGAAAATGAGTCATGAATCATGGTGCCTGTATGACAGAGTGAAAAAGAAATAACCTAATTACTGAAAAAATAGATCTCAAATCCTGCATGGAGTTTGCTGTAAAGCATTTAAGGGGCAAACATGTGGAAAAATGTATTTTATAGTCAGACATGTCAAAAGTAGCACTATTTGCTTTTAATGGAAAATGTTTTATCTCATGCAAATAACTCAACTCATTGCTCACTCAACACCATCCCTACCGTCAAGCATGCTGGTGGAAGCATTACTTTATTGGGCTGCTTCTCATTTGCAGGGGCTGAGATTCTTGTCAATATAGTGGAAAATGAATAGTAGCAATTGCTAGAAGAAAACTTTTTTTTTCTCGATGCAATGGAGTGCAGCTCAGAAGCACCTTTATTTTATGATAATATTTTATGATAACTATCTGGAAATAGTTGACTGAGGGTGAGACTCTTGCTAAAATTGCCACTTGACAGACCTTAAGGAAATGGACCTGCTAAAGATGTTTGTCTTATTGGCAATTTGGGCCTTGACCTCTTATGTTTTTTTAGGGAAAACCTGTTTCAATCTGCTTAAAATGAAAGTTTGCAAAACAATCTAAAGCACAAGGCCAATGCAACATTGAATTGGCTTAAGAACAAGAAAGTAAATGATCTTGAAGGGCCGAGCCAATATCCTGATTTTAATCCTATTGATGACCTGTGAAAACTACTGTCTATAGTGTTCAGAAAATGCAACTTGCTTGAGCAAATCAGCCAGAAAGAATTGGAAACTTTTGCTTCAAACCAATAGCTACCCAAAGAGAAATGTACAGTAGCTATAACTGCTGCCACAGGTGGTTTCACTAAATATTGAGTTAACAGGTCTGAATCCTTATCCAATCAACCTATTTCAATAATTTTGTTTCTTTTAATTTTTGTCAACATTTACTGTGACCCAGAGATGTTTTCAGATTTGAATAGAATATTAAGTTTTCAAAAATGTGTATGCATCATTCTGTAATTTCACACAATGGAACATCACAGGAAGGACATTTGAATATTTTTGACTGGCATTGCAAAAAAAAAGACATTGCATTTGTGATAGGTAGTAAGATATAGGCTATTTGTCAAAGGATGACTTTTTAAATGAATGCCAACATTTGAGTATACTCTATTTTTTTTAATGTATGCAACTTTGTATTATTTAATACATTTATGTTAGATCTTTTCTGCTAGTTTTAATGTTTAGCTTTTAGAGATATGTTTAATAGGATTGTACATTTTACATGTAATTGAAATTGTCTCGTTTTGTAGTGATTCTTTATGTCCAATACTTCTATTTGGTGTAGGAGATTGATTATTTTTTATTACTGATTGATCAGTTAGAAGTATTATAGCTAATTTACTTACACTGATAATATGGATTAGCAATCACTTAGTACCACCTGTCCTTAGTAAGTATAGATCAGCAGTTAATTTGTCATTTCAGTGCTCTGAAGAAGGTCTATCATCTTTTTATTTCACCACAGTTATTTGGCATTTTTACATTGTGCAAGACTTTCTCCTCTCTATGACAAATTCTCCTACCCACCTGTAGAAAAAGTCAAAGTGTGCTGATATTTTGATTTAACTAACTGACTTAACTTCTAGAAAACAAAACAGTTTTTGTCCAACTGTAAACAAAAGATTTACTGATAGAATCTGAGTTTTATCCAGTTATTATTTGGAGACAGGAAATGTACAGTTATTGCATTAAATTAGCATTTTTGTTTTTGCATTGGGAACCAAAACATTTAATGTTATGTGATTATGTCATTCATTTAAATTTAAAATGCATCCATCCACAATGTCAGCTTTTGTCAGTTGATATGAGGTATAGCTATTACTTCCTCTATGTTCAGTGTTTTATTAAGGCTGTGATTGGGTCATATAGTTGCCCAAACTTGGATCATTTCAACATATCCTAATAGAACAAGACAGAAGAATGTAGTTTGTGTAATATCATGTCTGCCAGTTGGTGCTTAGTTTTAATAGTCCTCTGTGTTGCAGTTGTTTCCCTGGTCTTGAACAAGGTGCTTGCCATTGAGAATGACATTTGAAATCACAGTTTGATAGATTGCTTTATGCAATAGGTCCTGTTAGGCTCCATGCTTTAAAGTATCTTTTGGCATGGAAAAGGAAAAGCAAGGAAAAAAGAGATTCACTTTGGGCACTGATCCGTTGTGAAGTGCTCCAGGAACTTCTTCCCAGATTGATAAGGCTGCAGTGTTAGGGGTCTATGTTCTTGTCACCTTGTTTTTATAATTTTATTTTTAATGCAACAGATAGTATTTTATCAAGACGGGCAGACAGCTAGATAAATGCAGATATGCACCCACATGCATTTGATAGGCGATAGGTCTCTGTATGTTGAAGCCAAATCAAAGTTTTCTCTTTGCCCAGCTCCCCACTTCACAGCTCTCTCTGTCACAATCTAATAAATGGACAGACGCTGCCATGGAAAGGATCCATAGGTCTGGAGAAGCACAAAGGCAGAAAGCAAAGGTAGTTAAGCTGCTTGCCGTGCGTGAGTAGTCAGAGGGCAGGCAGACACTGTGCACCTTGACCACCTATTATGAAGCTCTTTGCTGTGATGTCAAGTGAAAGCAAGTTAATTGGGTGAAGCTGTAGAGCATGTTAGGGCCATGGTAGAAGGTTGCCGTCTTTGACAGTTGAATGTCAGCAAGACCCAGTGAAGTGTGGCTGAGAGACAGAGGCCTGTCACAAAGTTCGTGTGGACTACAGCGTCGTTAGAGAGCTGCGTTTGCAGAGGCTGAGTTTCACTCCTAGAAAATACATTTCACACTGTACGCGTCAACCCCTTTTCTCTCTTTCAGCATTAACCTTTCACTACTACCCCTCCCTCTTGCTCCTCTGCATTTCTATAATGAGATTCTAATACATAATAAGCAGAGATACTAAGCATGATCTTAACTTGATCTTAAGTTAACACTGAAAGGTGGTGGTTGCTCTTCTTTTTGAGTTGTACTTTCATTGTATTTTTACACATAATAATCTTTTATCTCAGATCTTAACCACCTGTGTATTTGTATAAAATACACATACATTTGCCACAATAAATCTGTCTTTTTAAAAATGTTAAAATATTCTGGCAATAGAGGAAAGGTGAATGTATTGTGAATTTCATAGATAAAAATACATTTGCTTGAATATATTTTACTGTCTAGTTTTTATTACACAAAGAACAGTTAAAATTGTGCATTGATGATTACTAGATGTTTTTTTTTCTGCTTGGTATAAAAAATACTTAAAATTTAGAAGACTTCAATGAGCATTGCCCATAATAAACCTTTCAGAACTGTGTTTTGTTGTGCTAAATAAATAATTAATTCTTGAAAAAGCAGCACGGTAAAGAAGGGATATTTATTTTCCCCTGATCTAGCCTCTAATCTCCTGCACAGTGTTTGATGGGAACAAGAAAAATCTATTTACATTTCATTTTACTCTGTAAAAAAGTTGAACTCCTATGCTCGTAAAGTACTGTATAGTAACAGTGCACTGATTGATAGTGAGCTGGATGTCTGTGCTATTCTCATGTTCTATACTAAACCTAGTGGTGATGCTGTCAAATTAAATTTATGCTGCAAATAAAATTTACTCTTGCCGTGCCATGTGATTGTAAACCAGTTTACATTAACAACACATGAAGAAATCTAAAGTAAATGTAATAAGCAGCAGTACCCAGTCCTTACTTGGCAGCTCATGTTTGAAAAAAGCCATTACCCCAGAAGTTTTTAACCTGTAATTACTTTGATAATCTACCACTTGACCACGCTGTTAAGTCTGATTCTGGGTAATAACAAATATGGATTTTGTTTATTTGAAAACTGAATGTGACCAGTGGTACAGGAAAAGTGCTTTGCATTAGAAGAATATGTATTCTAACAGTGGCATGCTCAGATACATGGAAACACTTTCAATAAAAACACTCTCAAATCTAGACACTAAATGTTTAGTAGTGAACTGGGAAAATACACTGCAGTATACTACTGTATTTATGGTATGTAGAGGTCTATTAAAGACAACAAGCCCATTTATATTTTAGGAGCTAACTGAATAGATTGTCCAAAGGTTGCAAAGTTAACTTTATTAAAGACAGACTTGCTTTATGTAGAGGTATTTGACAGTATTGAAAGATACTGTATAGAGTATTAGACAAAGCAACACCTAAAATCCAAACAGCAGCATATTGAATACAGCCGTCAAGTCAAGTATCATGTGTAACTGTGTAAGCCTGACAGCAGTGCCTCACACAGCTCTCAAACCTCTATATATGATCTACTTTCGATTCATCAACACTAATGCATTGCTTATCTACTGTTACTTATCTTCTGACTCTGACATCCTATATACAGTATGGAGACAGTTACATATTATTTGTTAAAACAAGTGGATATCTCAAGACTTATTTGAGCTGTGTTCCAGTTATGTAAAAATAGTGGAAATCATAGTTTCTTAACATTTATCACACAAGCTGGTATTTCATTCACAAACGGTCTTTGGCCTTTCAGTCATACTATTCATCCATACATTTTCCACCTGCTTTTTCCAGTTCTTGTTTCAGGGTAGCTGGAGTCAATACCGGCAAGCAACAGGTTCAAGGCAGGATACACCCTGGTTGGGTTACCAGTCCATCACAGGGCAGAAACACAGACACGTACACACTCACACCAGTTATTAGTTAACCTACCAGTATGCTTTTGGATTAAAATTTGAATTTTTGGATTGCTTTTTCATCTGGAGGAATCCAATACAAATGTGGGGAGTACATGCAAACTGGTACAAACGTACAAACAAACACAGATAGCACCTCTGGTCCAGAATTGAACTCGGGACCTTAGTGCTGCAAGATAGCAATGCTTACCACTACGCCATCATGCTGCCCTTATTTACACTGACAGTATATTTTTCATGTGTTCAGCTGTGATTTCTGGGTCTGTACCTGTACAGTATAGCATTTTAGCACATTTAGCTCAACACTAGGATATTTTGATCTTCACATTATCACATATATACAGTACTGTCCGTTTTCCATGCATAACAAATTTTCCCAAAACACTCATATGCTGATGTTTTATAGCCTTAGATCCCTAAGACACCATTCTGATTTTTTGTGAAAGACCATCAGAGCAGATGTATGACCTACTAAGACTGTTGAGCAACAGATTTTGTTTTTCCAGTTCATGTTAATGCAAGTTATGAAAATTCTTATTTGTGTGTCATATATCATTTATCAAAAGCAACCCAATTTTAAGATATCTAAATTACTGTGAGAAGAATATAATGACTGTTTCCTCGATGGAGTTTAAACCTATGCTGTTTCAAACTGCTGACCAGGTCATGGGCAACAAAGGATGGCAAGTAGATGTGTTGATAAGTCATGCATAGAAGTATAAATGTTCCCTTATCTCTATAAATATTAATGATACTTCTGGAATGTCTCATCCATTTGGAAACGCTGCCCATCTTTTTACTAGAACCGATAACATCTTCATTCCAAAGAAAGCTTGGATTTTGTACCACCTGGAGCAGATAGTCTACGTTTGATACCAGATCTCGACAGTTATGATATCACAGTTTTGAAATCCAGTTTTAAGCCAAAAATAATATTTATCTTGTTATTGTAAACTAGCTGTGTTTGTATACTTATCTATTGTAGCAGCACATGTCTCTTATACAGTGTCTCTTATGCTTTAGCATTTTAAGCCTCTAAAGTTCCAGTGCAAACAAATGAAAATTGTTCCTCGCGTCAAAGCAACACATAAGCTGTGTGCATGGAGAAAAACCAATGGCTCTCAGGGTGTTCAAGTAATTTTTCAATAAAGTGTCTAGTACACTGTGTTGCTCTTGTAGCAAAGTTAGAAATCATACTGTCACAAGTCATACAAAAATTAGCATTTGCCGTTTCACATTCCAAACAGCCTTTAAAACCTTGTGGGGTCTTAATATACCTAAGCACTAGCAAAAATACTTCCAAAACTGATATACTGTATAAAAAAGTCTGTGAACAAGCTTTACTGAAATCCCACACCACAGCAGATTAATATCAACTCACCCCTCCTTCCATATTCCAAAGAGTTAGCAAACCCTACTAGTAATAGTTTGTTGGGTTTCTCATTTTTAAGGTTTATTTTCTAGGGGAATACAATGCACTCATCTTTGCCAAGTTTGCTATAACCATTTCTCCATCCTATTTCAGATGTCTGGGACCACTGTGGGCAGCTCTCTGTCCCCACACCTGGCGGTCCCACCCGAGAAGCTTCAGGAGCCGGAGTTCTTAGCACTTCAGCCTGAAGCAGACACATCACACAGTCTGCTGAGAGAGAATTCGGGGAACAGCAGGGCATGCTACCACAACTCTTCTTCTGGCCCCCTGAGGTCATCGAAAGGTGTAAAACTGCCTGTAAGAAATGGTTCCCAGTCATCCACCTCTGGAGCTCGCTTAAAATAAAATAAATAATATATTACATCAGCTACAAAACACTATGTAATACTTTTCAATTAAATGTCTGCTGCAATAATCTGTAGTTTTAATGACCCTTATTTCTGAATCTCAGGCAGTCCTAATGAATCACACTAATTGTTTTTTTTTCCTAAATTTGACAAGAATTCTAAGATAAGAAATGTCTTTGTGGTTTGAAAAAAACATTTATTTGTATATGGTGCTTATTATGCATTTCTTCCCCCTCCCAATTGTTTAAAAAGTGACACATTTTAGGTAATTTTCCACCGACCTTAAAAAAATCAATAAGCCATTTTAGTCTCTATCTATCAAACTTGTTTCATACTTGTCTGTTTTAAAGCGGGAATACGGCACTTTAATAGGATCGCGCAAGCTATTTGAAATGTATGCCAATGATTCCTGTCATTTCATGGCAGCCCTGCCATGGTTCACTGAGCGCCCACTTCTCTCTTGTCAGCTCGACTGAAGACAAGCATTTAGTTGCAAACTTTGAACAGGTTGTGCAAAACAGAAATGATGTGACTGCTACCCCTTCTGCACCGTAATGTCACTCTTGGTCAAAGTGAGAAGGTCGGGCTGCTTCTCATGGCACTACACCAGAAACACAATCCAATTTGAGTGGGTTAATCGCCAGTCCACTGTACAGTCAAAATTCTTTGTTCTGTAAAAGAAGCAATCTTGTATGCACCTTTTGAGGTAGACGACATTAATTGAAAAGATTATGTTCGAGAGTTAAGAAAAAAATCCTCTCCAGCCAAGCAAAGCATCTAATTCTTGTAGCAGCACAATGACTAGATTTTTTTTTTACATTGTTATAAACATTTGAACTAATCCACCCTACTCCCAATTTCATGCTCTCGTATGTAAGAGTTCTTGTGGCGGGTAGAGGTACACTAGGCTCCCTTTGTCCGTGATACCCCAAGAGTGACGCCCATGTTTGACAGCCTACGCATCAAGGCCATTGCCCTGTATTTTCTGCCTTGTAGCACACAAAAGTAAAATCGCTTGTCAGGCCGAGGTGTCGAGTAGCTGACAAGATGCCCCAGTGACATTTCAGCTCGAAAGAGCAAGTGTCTTGCAACCGAGTGGTCAAATATCAAATAATAGGTCAAGCAGGAAGGAGTTGAGTGGTATCCAGAAGGCAGTTTCTGGCAACTTACTTGACAAGCGCCCGGGTGCTCTGCGACTTAACAAAGTGATGTTCTGTTGGGTATTGCTAGACAGTCTGTTCCGTATTGCCTTCAAAAGATCAGACATTGACATTGATTAATCTCTTTAACCCCTTGAGCATGGAGATGGGGGCTTCGCAGCACACTTTACCAGCAGGGCGAGTTCTGATGCTTTGTACATAGCAAAGCACAAAAGATATTCCACAGCTCATTAGAATATGCTGACCCCATCATCCTTCCAGTCACAGTGCATTCAGCACGGCAAGTTATTTGACTGTAAAACATAGATGCTTTTGCCCCGTGGTTCACATTTGATGCTCAAAATCTGTGTCTCAAAGGAGCTATTTTGCATTCAGTGGAATATTAATTTGTTCAAAAGGAGAAAATTAGATAACTGGTTTTCCACTGGCGTAATTGGTTGGGGGAGGGATAAAAAGCAATTATATAATTGGTATGCTTTTTAACAAAGCATGCAAGGATTTTCCTTCACTGCACTTGTACATGCAGTAGATCTTGTTATGTATATGATGTTACCTGTGTATATCTGTTTTTTTTATTAAAATTGTGTTTTCACTGGCTTATCATCAGGAGAGGTTGTGTATTTGTTGAATTGTGATGTTTAGAAACACACACGAAGGGGAAACCCTTAGCTCAAGACTTGTCAAGTCTGACAGCCGTCAAAGTGCTGCAATGACACACATGTTTAATGTGAAGCAGCCTACATCATGTCTTGTCAGGACTGTGATTAGGATAAATGGTGACCCAATCTGAAATATGTGCATTAGAAGAACTGAAGTGGTCTGTTTAACCACAATTTGCATATATCATATGTATGGCATATAATACCCTTGTTGTAATACAACAGCTGTAGAGTGATCTAAAGAGGACGAAGGATAAATTACCTGAACATTTTAATTCCTCTTTAATATTTTTAACTAGTGGTATATATTTCTAGGAAATTCTGTTTAGATTTTGTAGATTTTGTGTGCATAATCATTCTTTAAAGTGTAAAGAACATTTAAAATAGCATAGAACCTGTACTTGACACAGCAGCAAGCACATCCTGCTTGCATTTATTTACTGTTTCTTGTAGCTTTGCTTTGTGTGCAGCACAGGGCCTGACTCAGATGCTCTTTAAAGACTGGAGCAATGGGTTTGGAGGCCTTCACTTTTATCAATGCAGCAGGGAAATAGAGTTCAGTTGCAGGATATTCTGTATCAGATTTTATGAACTGTGGGCTTTTATAATTTCCAGCAGCAGATGCATATTTTAAATTAATTTGTATAGTCATATGTCATATGAAATCCACTTTTTTTTGCTTCATCAGGGCAATTTTAGCAGCTTTTAAAATCTGAAATGAATCAAATATCTGTACATTTGATATTTATTCTGGTGCCTTCTGGTGCTCTGTGTATCAGTTGCACAGATTGTAATGATTGAAATGTCCCTTAGAGGCAAGATTCAGTACTTATTTCATCTCCTGAAAAAAAAACGAACAAGTTAGATTAAAAAAAACTTTAAGCAGTCAACAAAAGCATTAAATAGGAGATATGCTATCAGATATTAAATAAACAATGATATTTACCTTGAAATAAAGGTTTTACAAGAGGTAAAGGGCTCAAAATAATTATAACCTGTGCTGTCAGCTTACCCTTTTTATTTACTCATTAACAATCATCTTTAAAAGGCTCTCTTTTCTTGTCTGTGATCAAATCAATATATATTTTAATCTTCCCTGTTTAGACTTACTTTCTAACAAACCAATGCCTTTGCTTTCGGTAATCATTAATCTTTATTAAGCACCCTGTGTTCTAAGCATCAGCGTTTTCTATAAATTGAGCTTATCAATGAAGCAATAACATCTACATTCACTGCCTCTTGTCTATAATTTTACAATAAATTACTCACTGCTTCATTTCAATGCAATTCATCTAACCATAAGAGAAGACCTCAGGTTTTGAGGGAAGAGAAGTAAGATCGAGTAGTATAACTGGATTTAAAAAAGGACACCATACCCTTCCTTTTATTTTATCCTAAAATTCCCACCCTGACTAACATGGAACCAGACCTAATTTATACATTTTCAAAGTGTTGTACAGTACATGGATCACATAAATCTAGCAACTTTGCAGTTTGTGGAGGTGGTATTAAGGCATGCTATCATGGGTCTGCCTGGTGTTGCCACACAGAGTTTTACTATGTGTTACTGTGTGTTTTACTGTGAAGAATAGATACTGTACTTTATTGACCAGTACTATAGAAATTTGTTTTTGGCTTCTCCCACAGAAGTACAAACACACAACTAAAACATAAGAGTCACATGAAATCACAAACAACAATATGTGGCACATAAATAGAGGAATAAAATAAGTAGGTAGAGGGGGGAATACATTTACATACCTTCATTGAGTAGTTTTATTGCAGAGGGGACAAAGGACTTTTTTAATGCGAATTTGGTACCCTGTACCATCTTCCTGATGGTAGTATTATGAATTGAGAATGGAGTGGGTGTGTGGAATCAGCTGTGATGTTCCTTGCCGTTCTGAGAACTACATTATGGTATAAATCACTTTGTTGGGGCTGCTGTTTCCCAATTATTTTTCCGGCCATTTTCACAATCCTTGACAATTTGGTTTTGCTTTTCAGCCCCAGGTTTCCATACCAAACTGTTATGTTAAATGTCAGGATGCTCTCAACAAGACTTGTATATGCCATCTCTATGACATTTTGACTAACATTAAAGTTCCAGAGTCTCTGACTTGCTTTCTTAAAAATGTTGCCTATATTCTCAGTGTAGCTCAGCCTCAGATCAATATGTGTTCCCAGATATTTAAAACTCTCCACCACCTCTACAGAATGACCATTAAGTATAGCCACAACAGTGGCTACATCTGAACTGTAATTAACGGATTAACTGTGAAGAATTAGCCAGATGCTGTCACACTGGCAATTAGAATACTGGGATTAGAGACCTCTAAAGGAAAACTTGATTGCTGTTGATAAGTGGTGTTGGTGTACCAGTAGGTGGTGATCTACTTTCTCAACTAGGTTTTCCAAAATGATACTCCAGTATAGTGATGGGGGCACTGTGCTGTCAGAGATACCATTCTTTGAATGGAAAAGAAAACTAATTAAAAGAAAACTAGTTCTTAAAGTAAAGACATAAGACCAGAGGTGATAACCTCGGGCCCCTACCTATAGGTATATTGCTTTGAGATTTCTTTGAATGAAAGGTGTAATATAAATTCTGGAAATTAATTTAAGATTTATGAATTGCATTAAAGGGAAAATACTGTTCTGGAAGCCAAGCAGTCATATACCATTGGTTAAAGTTAAGGACATTGCCAGAGAAGATGTCAAACACAGTCCTGCGGGTTCACACTTGTTTTGCAATTCTCTCTAGTAGCAGTTACAGAATCAAAAGTCCTAAAAATCAAAATGAAGGAAATAGTTTATACTGAGAGGAGCTCTGGAATCATGATAAAGGCTTAAGAAACCACTCCTAGAATATCTGTTCATAGCAGAAAGGAATTTTAACAACAGATAAAAAAATCTTCTTACTTTTACAAAATGCTAGTTTTACCAAAGCAAAGGCTAAAAGGAGAGGAAAGATCTAATTAACATTATCAAAATTTCTCTGCTTCATGGAGCCCCCCATTCACCTTCCTCATTGTGAATTCTTTTAACGCTTACAATCACACAAGCTTACTTTATGACAAGACATCTTAGTAACTGCTTAATGAAGCTCCTGACATGCCTTCGAATTGCTCTGTATTTTCGGTGTAGACTGCTCAGGACACCTTTATATCCATGACTACCAACAACCATCAGGTCTGATTACAACAGAAAGCACAATATGACTGTTGCTCCAATCATTGCCCAAACAGGCCTTTGGATTATGGTGTTTAAATCCATTGCATGGATGAAGCTGACATCACGTTAGGAAGGCCTGTCAAGAGCATCGCTTTCACAGATGATGACACAGGTGGAGACAAGAACTCCTGCTTGTGCTGCAATGACAAGCACTGGATTTGGTACTGCAGCTGTCTGAAGATCAACCATAAGTACCCATGTACTGTACAACTGGAGGCAATCGCACTTGCTCTAGTTACAATGGATTGTTTGTTGGGAACACTGGCAATCTAACATTCAAGTGATGTACGTCTACAATAATTCCTGTTGTGGAACAAGAAAATATTCATTCCATGCTGAAAGCTGGAATGAATATTTACCTGTAAGAAAAGAAACACAATGTTTCAGCTATGGGGCTTTCTTTAGGTGTGAGGGAGAGGATCAATTAATATAATTCCTGTTTTGTCACCACCAGCTAACTTTTTTCAGTCCTGAGGTAATGAAAATGGATTGAATTGAGGATGATTCCAATGGACATCTGAAAGACAATAAGAGGTTTAAGGTATTTTAAATACTATTGAGTGCGAACAGTTTGGGCATGAAGCTACTGTAATGTTACTTTACTCAGTAATTCTGGTATTTTTATGCTTTGCTGAAGAAAAAGATAAGAACATACAGTAGAAGAGAAAAATTAAATCACAGGAAAAACCTTGAAGGCTGGTGAGTAGAAGGAGGAAGAAGGCATTTCTTTCTTTTTTTTCAATATTATAAACAACAGAAATTCTAAGCGTCTAAGCGTGGGAGGTAGACTTCTCAGTGCATGATAGCAAAGGTTGTTATGCTTATAATTTTTCAGTGAATATGTCTGGATATTTAAATATTTGCTTTTCCAATTTAATGAAAACCAGGCAATCTTTAATCTGTTCCATGAGGTGGAATCCCCAAATGAAAATGGCGGTCTTCACTGATTTCCAACATGAAAATGATTGACCCCTTTTTTGTTAGGCCAATATTTTGCTCCAAAGAGTTACAGAAAAAAAATGTGCTGTCGGACAGTACAGTACATCATACTGTTTCAACAATGGAGGCAGACATACGATTTGTTAGATGTGAACTTGCCAGTTACTCTCTGGAGACAAAACACATCTACTGAGAGTTATAAACCTCAAAGTAGTCTGACTTCAGGCCCATTTCATATTCTGTCTCAGTTTACAGTCTCTGAAGAAGTTGTTCTTTGGTTGAAAATATAGCTTAAAGCTGTTTTTGAAACCAAAAAGCCTGTGTGGAGTGTGGGTACATTTGTAAGGAATAATGCACACACAATTAGTTCTGCTAGTGGCACTAGTGCTGTAAAAAATCCCTAAACTGTGCTACAAATACACCAGACAATTGAGACTTCCACAAAACACTAAGACTAAGAAAGCTTCCTGCTTAAACAAGGAAACCAGCACATATTCATAAAACATTTACCACTATGTCAAGTTGGTTTGTTTATTTTTCTCAAGAAAAACAATGAAGATGTGGAGGATAGCACAAACCCTTAAGGAAATTAATTTTCCCCAGAAGAGTCCTGCAGGAAGAAACCCAGTTCTAATGTCCATTTTGTAATGTTATATGTTTTTTTTCCTGTTTCAAAAGTATTATGAGCTCATGGGTGGCGGAAAACATGAATATTGCCTTTAGGGTCTACAGTACATGTGCAGTACATGTAGTATTCAGGTAATTCGCAACTTCTTTTAATTTTAACCTTATACAGTACATTGACTAGGTATGCTGTATCAAAAATCTTCCTTAATTTTCAAGTGCAGGGAACATGAAACAACATTCATTGTTTGCAGCGCAGACCGAGCCCTATTGTCTAGAATGTCTCTGCCTGGAGTCTGACCAGTGTCATTAGCTGGCTGTCGAATTCCCAATGCATCATCATACAACTGGCCGAGCACCACCTACACCATGGACACGAATTAGCTTGCTCAGCAGCAGTGACCCCTATGACTTCCTGGGGACCTGCAAGCTTAAAGAGTTTTCAGCAAGGGGGCACACTGATCCTCCATTCATTTCTAACTCTCTGGCCAGCAGTACTGAGCTCACAAAGATGAGTGGCTGTTGGATGTGTTGAACCTATCTGCTAACAAGTCTTCATTGTCTCTTTGTGGTACACAGGCTTTAGCAGTAATCCAGAAAGACAGTTGATTAACAACAGTTGTCAGAAATAAATTGTATGAGCATAAAATAAACCATCCAAATTATTTTTTCTCCTTATAGTTCAACATTTAATAATTAGGTCTTATGGCATACTAACAGGTGGCATGGTGGTGCGGTTGTAAGCATTGCTGCCTTGCTGTGCTGGTGCCCAGGGTCTTATTCTGGATTTGGGTGATATCTCTGCAGAGTTTTAATGTTCTCCCTGCATTTTTGTGGGTTTTCCTTTGCATGCTTCGGTTTTCTCCTTCATTCCAAAGACATATTGGTTAATTGTGAGCATGTGTTTCTGTGTTTGTAAATGTCTTCCTTGTGATTGACTGGTGTCCCATCCAGAGTGTATCCTGCCTTGTCTATCCCACAGCCTTGAATTGGAAGAAGCAGTTAGAAACTGGATGGAAGATAGACTAAAAAGCATTAATATTAAAACAAATGCTTTTGGTTCCATAATTCCATATGGTTAAATTTTTGATGACCATCAGTATACATGTGCTTAAGAAAGGATTCATGTCAAAATGGGAAAGAGAGTTCTGATGTTGTGCAGGACCAGTTTGAAGAATACAGTGGTAAGTGTTTGTGCAAACACTAGGAACAGAATGAAAGTGAATAACCCAGGGCAAAAACCCTTTTACAGTCCAGCCAACAGCAACATAACTGAGCTTCTCCTACTGAATTCCTCAGATCTTATTTTTAGTAATATAATTTGCTGTTTGGTCCCAAGGTATAATGATGGTGTGGAGAAAGATAGTGTATCAGAAGACTGTAAGGAAGAGATCTGTAGCACAATAGAAGGTATGAATGAGGAAACATTATAGGTCCAAGGTGTACATATGGTTACAGCTTCCATCTATCCATCTGTTTTCTAACCACTTAATCCAATAAGACAGCTGGAGTCAATCCTAGCAAGAAATGGGCACAAGGCAGGATTCACACTGGACACGATGAAGGTCCATCACAGGACCCTTACAGACCAACACCACACAAGTGCGTTTTCCTAGAAGCCAATTAACCTACTAGTATGTCTATAGTCTGTGGGAGGCAACCTGTGCAAACATGGGGAGAACATACAAACTCCACACAGATAACACCACAGGTTCAGAATTGAACCCAGGAATCCAGCACTGTTAGGCAGCCATGCTAACTACCGTACAACCATGGTTACAACATGTTCTCACAGAATTCTGAGAAACAATGGATTGCCTAAACCTGGAAGTAATCAATGCACAAATAAAGTAAAATCTTTAAATGACATTGTTGCTAAATTATCATGGGACAGCATTTCAATAAAATTGGCAAACGGAGAAACAGTTGAAATGTCTACCATGAGTGCATTTTCTGCTGTTATTTTTATCTCAGTCCGTTTTCCCTCTAATAAAATATTTTATATGACATATAAATGGCACATTGCAACTCCCTAAATTGTTTGAAAGCCATATTACGCAACCAGCAAAACATTTATTTCTATTATATGGGCTTAACCCTCTATTAAATTTTTGAAAACCCTATGCGATCTGTGGGTATTCTCTAATGAGAACTATTAATTCTGATGTTTTTTTAATATGTTTTCATTACATCGGGTCTTTACAATATCAATGCACAACTGACTGGTTAATGGGTGACTAGAGTATAAGAAGTGTCTAACCTGTGGTCCAGTAAGAACATTAACTGGTCAGTAAGTAACAGTCCCACTGAGCATTTTTCAGATGACCAGAGTATTTTCACATAATTACCCCATTCCAACATGTGAGTCAGTGCAATCTGGGCATTAAAGGACTGATCTAAGGAAGATAATGAAATGTGTAGGAGACAAGTTAAACATCAGATATGAAAACCTACATACTTTGCAACATTCAATTTTAAATTCAGGTTTTGGCCAGAAAAAAGCAAGTTATGGGTCTCCAATTTGCACAAAGTTGATTGAGTTCCAGAGCTGTGATTGATTACACGCAGCTGAATTAAAGGGTCACTAGAGTATCAGCCAACACAGCATTTCCCTTGTGTGATACTTTTACCTTGAAAAACAAAGGGTCAACAATATTTTGCATATCTATTATGCCAGCAAAACTGTATTCTTAAAACATGAAGCAAAGTGTTGGCTACTTCGTGAAGTCTCATAAAAATATTCTGTGTGGCCACCCCAAAATGCAGCACAAGACAAACAATAACAGCATATGATCGCAATCTATCTGTGCACATTTTATTGGTGTGGTAATGTTTTCACGTTTTATATATTAGATGATCAATGATTCCACTGTTTACTCTGGCCCTCACACATGAGGAATGTTTCACAGCTAACTTTGACTTGTTCTTTTATAGCTCTCGCACTGACACAGCTCTTCATTCGTACATTACACACGATTCCATTTGTGAGTCCAAGATTACATAAATGGTGATAAACTGTGCATTACAGTATGTCAATAATATCACATTTTGAATTATGAATTACAAGTAATGCATACAGTATACAGTGGGCTTTTTTTCAAAATAACTTTTATTATTCAAAACCATAAAGATCAGACAGCACAGTTACAGTATATGTAAAGGATGTTGAATTTGAACAACACCTGCAATAATTTTGTGATACTCCAAACTGTTGTTTTTCAACCTAACTGAAGTAGGACTGTTGTAAGATAAGGTTCAGAATATTTATGCAACTTTTAATGTTCTTTACAAATCACATTTATTTACAACATTGTTAAGCTTTAGCAATTTGGTGTAGAATTTGCAGGTTGCAAATAGACTCATACTTGAAAGTCTCAGGATTGTACTGCAAGCAGAAATAGTAACAACTTATCCGCTATATCCGTTCCAGGGCCCATGGTATTTATACTTAAAGCACAAAACTTTGTAAGTAAAATGGGCAGATCCATGATTTTCATAGTACCTGGATGTCAGTGAACTGATTAATAAATGTATTGTACAGTAAATCATCTATCCATTTTGTAACCACTTCATCTAATACAGGATCACAGGGGAATCTGAGCACATTTCAGCAATGCACAGGTGCAAGGCTGGATTGGAAGCCAGTCATTTGTGGGTCACAAACAAACACACTCACACTAGGGCCAATTTTCCTACAAGCAAGTTAACCTACCAGTATGCCTTTAGACTAGATCTAGAAGGTGACCAAAGATCCCGAAGAGTGCCTGATCCGGTATTGCTTTGGGTTGAACACATCACATTAAGGCCAGGCAGCATGTGTTAGGTGGGAACCAGCATCTTTCCTTTTCTTTCTCTTTTTTCTCTCTACCGCCTTGGCCTCTTGGTTGGAAGGAAGTGTGCTGGGCCTGCCTACAGAACCTGCTGTTTCCTCAAAACCCAGAAACACTTTCCTTTCCCTCCTTCTCTGCCTCCTCTGCCTCTTGGCCAGGAGTGTGTGTATTTGGCTTGACCGTAACACTCATTTCCCTTCTTGAGACCAGTGAAGGGCCTTCTTCCTGTGCCAGCACCATGCTGGGTTAATACCACGTGGCAAAAGGCAAGGACTCCTTTCTTTCTTCAGTCCTGCAGGAAAAAAAGGTAACTTCTTCCTCCGGGGCCAAGGATGAAACAGAGAAGGCAAAAGAGGAGCCCCAGAGGAGTGAAAGAGAGAAAAGTCTCCCTGAGAGAGTTGGTGAAAGCCTGCTCATTACAGATGAGTACTGTTGGACCCCTTATAAAAGCAAGATGGAGGAAAGAGAAGGCCTGGCCAGGGATCACCTTTTCTACTCCCCGGTAAGACCAGAGGTGAGCCCAATGTACTCCCCTCAGTTTCCAAATGACAGGAATTGCAGTTAAGGCAGGACGTACAGCTCCTGTCCAGGTAAGCTATAAGCAGGCCTGACAGAACCTTTAACCACCCATGCCAGTGAAATTTACTTCCATTCCTACTAATGGCAGGGGGCTTAGAGACTGAGTGAAAAGATAGGCAGTACTTCCTGCCTTACTCAGTATGTTTCTTACAGGAGGTCCACCTGAGGGATGAAGGTGACAAGGTGACATTCTCAAAAGACTGGACGAAATAGAATCACACTGGAGCGAAGGAGGAGTATATTCTTATGGAGTGGTAACTCTTCTGGGACATAGAGACATGAAACTGAGAACTGCCTTCTCTGTGGCTCAGGGCCAGATCCTGGTCACAGACATCAACTGGGACAGGAGAAGGGGAGCAACGCCAGTTTGGTTGAGCTGCAGTCACTGCTCAAGCAATTTTCCCGGGTGGACTGCTTTAGGCAGTGTTGCACAAACGAGGTGGAAATGACTTGGAGAAACTACAGGGGAAACTACAGGGGAGTGTGCAGTTGTCTAGATTACTTCTTCATGCGTACAACCCGCTTCCTGAAGTCCGCAACTGCATCCCTGGTGTGGTATTCCAACTGTAGTGTGCTCTCTGAAGGCACCAGTTCTATAGGGTTTGGGCATTTACTGGGACAATTATTAATTGTAGCAGTAAATCACAAAATTGATTCTTTTGATGGCTTTAGAATCCAACCATGCGATATAACTCAAACAACGCACACACACAGGTGCTAATACACGAGGATAAATTTATTAATACATAGAATATGCATATAAAACTAAGAGATCTTATCGAGAGGGTTATCAGAATACAAAAGGTATATATTCAGTCAGTTACAAAGAGTTACATATATCAAGAGGACATACGTTCAGTATATCATTCATTTAGACCGTTTCGTAAATGAACTTGGTTATAACTTCTACATTAGATACTCAAAATTAGTACATAACTCTTAAGAATTAAATTGATATCAACTGGTTGGGATAACAATTGAATTCTCGAGCAGTAATGCAGTGAAGTTGAATACTCATCCAATCTCTGGGGATTCAGATCTCCTGCGGGCTCTCTGGCTCCATGCTAGGCCGTGCTGTGCGACGGTGCGCTGCTGATGCTCACTGACCGGCTAGTTAGTGTTGGCTTTAACTAGCAAAGTTTGTGCACAGGAGAAAAGATGACTGTGGGTCCCAACAAGTCAGGAAGAGGACCGGTTCGTTCCTGATGAAGAGCTAGTTCTGAACAGTGATTCAGCTGTCCACAGTTCCGACCCGTTCACGAGGCCTGCTGCTGGTGCTAACCTCGGGTGGATCCCTTGGTTACGCTGGCAACCTCCACTCTTGACTCTTAGAACAAAGGAAAGTTCTGGCACTTGGACACACTGGCCATTCCGTGGTTGTCCAGGCTGAGTCTCAGGATGGTCAGGAGGCGTGCTGCGAGAATGTCCTGCCCTTGGGAGCCTTCTGCTCCTGGGCCGTCCTGCCCTGGAATTCTCCTTTGAATTCCCTTTAGAAAAGTCCACAGAATTCTCCACAGAAAACTCTCAGGCCCTCTGTGTTGCCTGTTTTTACCTGGAGGAACTTCAGCTCGTTGATTGGCTGAAAGTTCCATGGGCATCAGAGCCCACATGGGTTACTCGGCCCTACCAGTCCCTGATTGGTTGATCAAGGTGAGATATGAGTCACTTACTCCTGACACTTAGGAATGCAGTCCAGATGTCCATCTGGCACTCCCTAGACAGATAGGCGCCAATGGATGACCATTGATCATGATAGCCAGGCTTAGCTAAGTGCATCCCCCTTTGGGAGCTGTCCCTTATCAAAGGAAACCTTAAATCAGCCTGCATGAATAGTTTCTCTGTGGCTGCACCACAGAGATGAACAGAGATGGGACCATTTGGGAAAGCTCAGAAGACTTAATTCTTTCTTATTAATAAGCATTGCCGCTACACAACCATCAGTACATGTTGGTGGTGGCTAATGCTAACCTGCCAGGATTCATTCAGGGCTATCGGAAGCTAAATCAGGAGATACTGAAAGGAGAATGCCTCAGAACACTATTCAGCGAACACTACAAGAGCAGGGCTAAAATGAAGTGTGGCTACAGCTCGGTACTAGAATGGTGGCAAGCAGTGAAGGAGAGGACCAGAACCCTCGAGCAGACTTAATGCAGAAAGAAGGTAGCCAGGAAAAGAAAGGAAGCTGTGTGTATCCAGAAACAGCTGGAGGGGAAATACAGCTCAGTGAATGGGGGAAGAGCCTTCAATTTAGCCTGAGCAAGGGACCTGAAACAGAGGCTCTACAACCTGTACACTGAGAAAGCCAAGTCTTTCCTGTTCGAAGCACAAAAGAAACATTAGGAGAATAACGAATCCTACTCCTCTTATTTCTTTAAACAGGTCAGATGATCCTAGAAAAAAGGGGTGATCCACAGCCTGGATGGAGAAGAGATGGAGACGTTTTTGACAACAGCAACAAAGTGGTGGCAGTGATTGCTTTCTACAAAGAGCTCTTTTCAGAAAAGCAAATAGAGGCAGAGGCGGGAGATGCTTTTTTGGAAGGGATGAAGGCAAGGGTGCCAGAGGAGATGAGGGAGGACCTGGTGTCATGACCTCCAGGCAGTTAAGACCAACTCTTAAGCAATCTAATCAGCACCAACAGCAGGTGATTATTAACAAACGCCACCGCACGAGTTAACCCACCTGTACACACTCCACCGTGCTGTACACAGTGCTTTTATACCATCTTAACCTGCTTCCCACTGCTCAGTATTGAGTCTACTCCTTGAGAGCTCTACCTGCCGTTTTTCCCATACCTCTTTTATTCTGGTTATTGGACTCCCCTTCTGCCTTTTCTACTTTGGACCTCGCCTCTTGCCTCAGACTGTTTTGCCACCGGTGTACTCCCTGGATTACGACTGACCTTATACCTTTTGACCACGACCTTGACTCTCGTTTTGGATTGTTCGCCTGCCTCATCTACTACCTGTGCCTGCGTCTGCACAGGATCCTTGTAGCTTCCCACCAGGGATTCCTAACACCTGGAAGGACCACCAAAAGAGCAAGGTCCAGTTCTTTTGGAACCTGGAGAGACAGGAACTCGGTTCAGGAAGGTCTCAAGCTCTGCCTGAAGCCCTAAAAGACAATGGGGGTGTTGTTCCAGAGCCAGGACAAGAGGACCATAAACTGGACTGTGAAGATTGCTTAGGTGAATGAGAACCTTCCAGTTTCAGAAACAATTCCAGTTTCAGAGCCAGGGCAGTTTAAAGAGACATGGACTCCAGCAAGTGTTAACACCTTTAAGGGCTTTGTGGGACTATTTTATTGTGCAAATTAAGCCCCAGTAACGCCCCAGTAACCACTTGCAAAGAGAATCGATTGAGAAAGGACAATCACTCATTCTACTCATCATAAAAACTGTAAACATTGTAGCAATAAAGTTTATTTTCATTAAAAATGCCTTTGGAGTGTGGGAGGAAGCCAGAGCTTCTGGAGAAAACCCACATGAATATGAGGAGAACATACAAACCCCATGCAGATAACAGGACTGAACCCAGGGCCCTTGTGCGGTGAGGCAGCAACGCTAACCACAGCACTGTGATACTGTTCTGCACAATTTGTAAAATCTTATACTTAATTCAATTTATTTTTTATATCCATAGCACATTCATATAATATAAGGAATATGTAAAGTATATAGAACATTCTCTGATGAATCACAAGGCAATATTGTGATGTTGTTTTGCAAAGAACACCTGTTTATACTATGACTACCACATATGGATTTGACAGAGAAAAGCCTCAGAAGTTACCCAAAAACTTTCTACATCCTACAAATGTAAACAATCAGACTAGTGAGAGCTGTGAATATAAAGCTATGCCCTAAAGTTTTCCCTGTTGCAAGTTCTGAAGTTGTGTGTATGAGAAATCTAATGCACGTGCAGCACCCTGTATGGAGTATTTTTTAGCATTTATTAGCATATTCTACAGAGAGCAGACATGAACCTACAGTAAATGTCAGACTAGCACCTCATCTACCTAGCAGCCTGTCTAAAATTAATATAATCCGATACCAGTTCAACCTCCAAACATTGTGTTACAAAAAATAAGCAAAATACAGTTCTATTCTAATCCATTTCTTCAGATATAATCATCATAAATGAAGCAGATTACGTTTAGTGTAAATTATTAGCCTCTCAAAGTTTTGTGCAGTTCCCGAACAATTACAAATACTAAAACACACACAACAAACATTATATTTTTGTGTGGCAACAAACAACCCAATAATTCCTTGTTTTGGTGGGTAGCTATTAATTTTCCTAAAAGAGGTCACACAAAATGCAGAAGCATTGCCTGCAAAACCTAAACTTCCAAAATTGTGGATTTTTTGGTCCCTTACTACAGCCCAGTGGCCCAAACATTTGCTAAAGAATCGCGTCTGACTTCTCAGTGAAGCAGGACCACTTGGAAGATGAGGAAATGTGTTGCCAATACAGCTAGAAAGCTCTATGTCACTGAGGATGCTAAGAGATGCAAACCATTTCCCTCCACAGAATAGACACCACAGAACAGACAAAGTGCTCTGTGACAGTTTTAAAGGTACCAGAGGGCTTGCACCTCCATGCTTTTCCGGTATGCTAACTTAGGCTGATGGCTTTTCCGGTATATGACACACTACACCACCCCTGTGGTCTTCTAAGGCTCTTTTCTGCTTTTTGTTGCTCAGTCACAAATCATCCTGAGGCATCCCTTAAGTGCATTTGTATTTGTTAAGTGCACCGGCCTGATTTGGTGTTAATTCAATTTGAGTGCCCTTAATATCTTGAAGGGTGAGCCGATACAATAGAGCCATACCTTGGAAGAGGAATGAAAAGAAAAAAAAGAAAATTAACAGGTTCCAAAAGTACCTTTCCCTATAGTCACTTACAAAAAAAAAGGCAAAGTTGCTTATAAAATTTTCATAAGAAAGCCTTTTTACATTGACCACCTTGTGTTGTCTTCCCATTAAGTCTCAGGGATTTTGGGACCCATAGCGGTGACAATAGAATAGCTTCTGCAATTTCCAGCTTTCTATGTTATTATGGTGTTATTATTATTTTATACCCCAGAAGAATCCTCCATTCACTTAAGGGTGTGCTATTGGAGCATGTCATTCTATTAAGTAAGTGTTTAATAGGACTCTAACTGCAGTTACTGTATGAGAGTAGTTGTCTCAGTTTATGTGCTATACTTTACCTTTTATGAGAGAGGTTTTTTCCTAATATGTAAACCTGAAAAAAAAAAAACTATTTCCCCACACGTATATGGAGCCATTCTGGACACCCCACAAAAAGCACTTTAAAGATAATGGAGACCACCACCAATGTGCAGCATCCACCTGCATAATGCGATGGCAGCCAGTGGGGACAAGAACAGAGTAATGAATCAAATTTATAAATGTGGATTATTAGGAGGCAATGATTGGTAAAGGCCAGGGAGAAATTTGCCCAGGGTGCTGGCGTAACGCTCCTACTCTTTACGAGAAATGCCCTAGGATTTTTAATGAGTTAGAGCCTCGGTTTTACAGTATGTCTCATACAAAAGATGGCACCTTTTTTTAAACAAAATAATAGGGCATTACAACCCACAGAAAACACATGTAAAGCACTTCCTACTGGTCCCACTAACACCTCTTCCCACAGCAAACTTTCCCAGGATGTCTCCCAGCCAGGTACTGACCAGGCTCATATTTCCTGAGCTTCAGTGGGTTGCCAGTTGTGAGTTTCAGGGTGATGTAATTAACCTTGAACTGTCTGTGTGATGTCAGTAATCATGTAATTGCATTACACCTTTGAAAAAACATTTGAAAATGCACAGATTTGGGAATTATAAACTGGAATTTTCCTACACCTTTGCATGCCACACTCTTTAGTGTGATCACATTCATTGTGATCACATAGGCAAAGACAGGAAAGGCTAATTAGATATACCAGTTAATATGATCGTCTATCCGCTCCAGAATTTAGACATTTGTGGAAGAAACTTTTGTGGGAAAATAAAGCTTGTGTTATCTTCAAATATGCAATATGTACTGTATCACATAACAGGCAGGGATAGCTTCTATACTGCATTTTATTATCCCAACACTTTGCAACACAACTTTGTTGTGACTTCTCTTCTTTGCTTCTCCTTGCTGCCTAATTCTCCTCCCATGTCAATCTGTGGTTCCACCCACAAGACATCAGGTCTCAACATTTTCTCAAAACTCATTTGTGCCAACTTCACTTATTGTATTGTACAATTTGCTCCTGCCTCAAGCATGGTAACAGCTGTTGTGCCTAAAGTGTTTTACTACAGACGAATTATACCTTTAGGATGTGGATTAATTTAATCCATTCATTGTTCTTATTTTTGAGAAACAGGATATTTAGAATACATGACAGATAAATAAGCACAGCTTGTAAGTCTTGTCCTTATAGTCTTTATACCTCTACACCATTAAGAAAAAATAATCTTAAAATGTTATTAAAAATTTCATGTTAAAAAAGTGCCATTTGTTTCTGTCTCCATAAAAATACAGATAAATTACTAGAAATGTTTTCAGGCTCATACTGTACATCCTTGTTCCATACAACAAAAACAAAGCAGAATTTTGTCTCCATAGTTACAAAACAAAGAAACTACATACTATATTATCCCATCTTTTTATAAGGCCACTGTTCAGAAAAAATAAAAATATACACTCATACTGTACCAAACATAGTTAATTTTACATACAGTAGTTATGTTCATTACGTGTTAGACATGTTTAGGAAAGGACCTTCTTTTAAATCTATTTCTGAACTGCTTGCAGTATGTCTCAAAACACAAAGTTTAATTACATTAAATCCATTAAATTGTATATAAATACAATGAACTAGTAAATACGTGTTGTCTTCTTAATTACACTTAGTTACTGAAAATGCTTTAGCTGCAAATAGCTAGACTGTACTTGACAAATATATCTTAAAATAAGAAAAGGCCTGTTTTGATGATAATATTGATATAAAAAAAGCAGGTGTTTGTTTTCTTAGAAGATATTTCTCTGTAGGGAGAAAGTGCAACATGGACACAATGCAGACATTTGAGTGGCTAATTAAGAATAAGAAATATTGTGACCTTTGAACAAAGTGATTGACACAGACAGGCACTTACAATCCTAACCTTCACAAATGTCAGGATATTCCTAAACTACAGGAGCCAAAGATGTTGACTCTTCCATTCTGTACTTTGTCAGCCACTATTGGTAATTTCATTAGAGCTTTTGCCATTACTTTTTAATGAGATTGATTTGTTTCTTGTAAAGAGAATTACATCATCGTTGAATTTGAAAGTAGTCCCATGAAGCTGGGTTTTGTGTTATTTTCAGCAGGAATCAGATCTTAGATTAAATTAAGTGTCACTTTTTCCTCTTCAAGGTGTTCATACAGAAAGATGTATTCTGTGTATTTGAAATATTGCACCCTAAAAATGACAAGAAAATTTGATATGTGATATTACAGGTGTGACATTATACTCACATAATATATATATATATTCATATTACACTCACATCAAACTAATTGATTGTCAGGTGTTAATTGACATACACTCAGAGGAGAAGTGTAAGGGACACTGAGTCAAATGAATAGACTTGGTATATAGCAAAGTGTGGTTCATTTAATATATTCACTATAATGGATTAAATGCTGCATCCAGTTCAAGCTTTCTGCTCACAGAGGCACAGCACATTTTGATGGTTTTCTAAATCATCTCACTGTAAATGAAGTCTTTAGACCTTTTCAGTCTGCCTGTAGACAATTACGTAGCACTGAAACTGCACTGGGTAAAGTTGCTAAAGATCTCCTTCTGGCTCATCGTTAGGTGGACTAAAGTATCTATCTTAATTATCCTAGCTCTCGGTGCTGCATGCACAAAAGTTCACAAAATCACAAAATTTTACTTACTGATTTAGTGGGATGGTTTGGCATTTGCTATACTGCCCATGAATGATTAAGTTTCTGCCTACTGAGTGTCAACAGTCTAAACAGCTGTTTAAATGATTTTAGTTCTGAATCTGGGTTGATTATGTCTGATGTTTCACAGGGCTCAAAACTGATTCCTCTGCTACTTATCATTTCTATTAGGACAATTATGCCTGGAGAAGCTGGTGTTGTCACACATCAACTCCTCCATCACAGAGTCCCTGGACCCTCTGCAGTTCGCTTACCAGAACAACAGATCAATGGATGATGCTGTCTCCCTCGCTCTGCATACAGCCTTGGAACACCTGGACACTAAGAACTCGTATGTGAGAATGCTGTTTGTGGACTATAGTTCAGCATTCAATTCAATCATACCCAGTCAACTGGTGACAAAGCTCAGGGGATTAGGTCTGTGCAACTCTGTCTGCAACTGGCTGCTGGACTTTCTTATCGAGAGACCACAGGTGGTGCGGATAGGCAAAAAAACATCAACACCACTCACCCTGAGCACTGGAACCCCACAAGGCTGCTGTCTGAGTCCAAGGTTGTACTCCCTATTTACTCACGACTGCACAGCAAGACACAGCAACAACCGCATCATCAAGTTTGCCGATGACACCACTATAATAGGACTGATCAGTGATGATGATGAGTCCACTTACAGGGATGAAGTTGTACAGCTGCTTAGGTGGTGTCATAGCAATAACCTGGACTTGAAAATAAAGAAAACGAAAGAGCTAATAGTGGACTTTCGGAGACACAGGCCACACACTCCCAGCCCACTCAGTATTGATGGAACGGAAGTGGAAACAGTCACCAGCTTTAGGTTTTTGGGAATTCACATCTCTAAAAATCTAACCTGGACTGTGAACACTGACTCTATCATGAAGAAGGCTCAGCAGCGCCTTTATTTCTTGAGGTGCCTCAAGCGATGGGGGATGCAAATACATGTGTTGGTGAACTTCTACCGCTGCACTATCGAGAGCGTCCTCACCAACGGGATCACCGTTTGGTATGGCAACACCTCTTCGCGAGAAAGGAAGGCACTGCAGAGAATGGTCAATATGGCCCAGAAGATCATCGGCTGCGGTCTCACCGAGATTAAACAGCTCTATGAGGACCGCTGCTGTGATAGAATTCTGGCCATCACAGAGGACAGTCACCATCCAGGGCATGAGCTCTTCATCCCACTGCCCTCAGGCAAGAGATATAAGAGCATACAGACACTTACCACTAGATTCTTCAATAGCTTCTATCCACAAGCAGTGAGACTGGCGAACACATTTAGCCATCCCCCTCGGACCACACCTACACCATCACCATCTACCTCATTGTAATTTATTTATTGTACGTCTCCAGTCATTGTTTACACGTCTGTATTGTTTACATTCAAACTGTCTGCATGTTTACTTGCACATTGTCTATTGTTTGTTTGTACATTGTCTTGATGCACTGTTTGCACTTTGTTTTGGTTTTTACACTTGTTTTACAATCGAGAGACTTTCTGTAAGTAAGAATTCCATTGTACCAGTACCGGTTACATATGGCAATAAAGTTCAAGTTCAAGTTCAAGTTCAATTACAAAAACCTGTTAAGCCGTTTGTTCCACTACTTATGATCACCTGAAATGGGGGAAACAAATTGCATTGTTGTTACATGGCTAAACATAAATAATCTCCAGAAATCTGAAACCTGAAAGTCTGTGTACTTTCACTTCATGTCTTTCTTTTGACCTGAAATACTACTGTGTGTATAGTACACAGCAAAAACAACAAATTTCACTTCACTGTTCCAATACTTATGCTCTTCATTGCTATGTTTGAATACCTTATTTTAAGTCTCTAAAACAACAGAAACTTGACAAGTGTCATATCACTCCTGTCTTGAACACCTTGCATCTGCTTCCTGTGTTTGATTTTAAAATCCTTCGGCGTCCATTCAAGGCTGTACATACTGTACAGTACTTTGACTTCTCTGTAGCTAACATATCTGTTTGTGTCATGACCGCCAGCCAGTGGAGATCAACTCATAAGAGAACTAACCAGTACCAGCAGCGGGTTAATAATAACAAGCACCACCGCACCGCCACCGAGTCTTCTCATAGAGAGCTCTACCTCGCAATTATTTCAAACTTGCTTACTATACTTCTCCTGGATTCTGAACTACTCTTTTAATAATAATAATTAATAATAATTGCTTACACTTATATAGCGCTTTTCTGGACACTCCACTCAAAGCGCTTTACAGGTAATGGGAACTCCCCTTCACCACCACCAATGTGCAGCATCCACCTGGATGATGCGACGGCAGCCATAGTGCGCCAGAACGCTCACCACACATCAGATATCGGTGGGGAGGAGAGCAGAGAAATGAAGCCAATTCATAGATGGGGATTATTAGGTATATTACTTTTATTTTTCTTATACTGTATATATTACTTTTCCCTCTCTACCTTGAACCTCGCCTTCTGATTTGGATTGTTCGCCTCTCTTAGTACTTCCTGGATTTTTAACTACCTTTCGCCTTGAAGTAAAAGTAAAGATGGGGGTGAAATTAAGTCCTTTCTGCTTGAAGATTAGACTTCTAAGCAACCGGAGTTTATGGCAGGAAAGGGAGAACTGATAAGGATTCCAGATGCAAGCTAGGAGAGCTAGGAAACCCCCTGGGGACTTAATCCCTGAACATTTGGCCAAAAAGCTGCAAACTGTCCAAACACATTACCTCCCCCCTTTACCATAATAACGAGTGACGTCAGAAGTGGAAAGGAAATGATATATAAACCTAAAGTTTGTACCAACAAAACAATATTTCGGTTTTGTTGTTTCTTGCGGGAAACAAGGCTTCGGCTTTATTGTTCCTTGCATGCAATAAACACATCTGTTTAACTTCATCTTGGGATCCAGAACCTTATTCTTTCTGTTACAACAGCCTTTTGACCATGATCTTGCCTGACATTCCGGATTGTACGCCTGTCTCGATATCTACCTGCTCCTGCGTCTGCATAGGATCCGCATACCTCTTCACTGGGGATTCCTTACAGAATACTGAGCCTCAAGATGAATCCCTCAGAAGTTCAAGCTTTTTGCTCCCTTCTCCATCATCACTCCCAAGCCCTCTCCCCGTTCCAATTGTCAGTACAGCATCACGTCGCCTGGCTTTCGTCTCCTCCCGTATCCCCAGCTCCCACATTGACTCCTGCAACATCTTTCTCCCAAGCCTCTGCCCCGCAAACCACTCCCCCAACCTTACAGCTTGTTCTCCCCGAGAAATGTGATGGTAATCCAACGGGCTGCAGAGGCTTTATTGCTCAGTGCTATCTGGCATTTCTGTTGCATCCTGAGCATTTTCCTGCTTCTCGGGAGCAGATCGGATTTGCATTCTCCTTCCTCACAGGCAAGGCATTGGATTGGGCAGCAGTCTTGCTGGCCTAGGGAGACTCTCAGTTCTCCAATTTTTGTGGACCAGTTCCAGGCGCGCTTCTCTCACATCAACCCTTCACTGCCTGCTCTCCCACATGCCCCTCTTCCCTCACAAGAAAAGGAAAGGCGCCATCGGGAGGGACGATGCCTGTACTGCCCTGCATCTGTAGCCAGGTGTGTTGAACCACGGTTATATGATGTAATCTTTCATTTTTTATGTTATTTTATTATTTTATTTTTGTGAACTTCCCCAATATTAGTTCCGTTTTTATGTATATAGTTGGCTTTGCGACATACTTTGGGATTTGTTGTTGGTGGGGCTTCAATTAAGTTGCACCCTGGGCGTCATAGGCGTCACGTTTTTCTGGTGATTCCTCAGACGCATTGTGGACGCCAGTTGGGTAAGACGCACGTTACCGTCTCTCTTCAACGAACTTATGCGACCTTATTTTAATCAGTCTGTTTTCTGTTTTAAACGGCCGCATTATTAGGCTGCACATAATGGTTTATTTGATTAATTAGAAAGTTAGGATGTCTGATCTGGAGGGCCTGTTGCGATATGATAACGTATCGTAATGGAGTGTAGTGTGGTGCTAGCTACATGTGGTCATGCAGGTTAGGATGCGAGCGTTATTTTTTAATTTTCATGTGTCGATATAATATATATTATTTCTGTAAATATTACAGTTGTGTGCCAAATTTATAAAGGTAATGTTTAATGCATTACACGGTGTTTAACCACGTTATATTTTGCTACGCAGGATAGAGAGAGACATTTAGCGTGTGTAGCCCCAACGTGCTTTATGTTCTATAAGGTATGTCGTCCATTTTGTTATAATTTTTTTTCATTAATATTTTAGGTGTGTCGGTTTTATTAACCAAATGTTAACGTAAACCAAATGATATGATATAATTACATTTAAATATGTAATCTATTACTTTTATATATTATATATCATACTTTTATATATTATATATTATTATATATTATATATATTGTTCTGTTATTTTATATAATATGATTATAAGGTGATTCCTCAGACGCATTGTGGACGCCAGTCGGGACAGAGAAAGACATTTAGCGTGTGTAACCCCAACGTGCTTTATGTTCCTTAAGGAAATAAAATCGCAGACCTCTACCTGGTGATGTACCTGGGTGTTAATTTGACACAACACAGAGGAAGCCGTCCGTTACACATCAGATCATCTGCTCGCTTCTTGTCTTTCAAGACCACCATACCCACCTCGAGCCCTCCTGCAGCCTAAAGCTAAGGTGAGAAGCATTGTTTTTTCTCAAGCCTCTTCCGGGTCTCAGTTCCCGGCGGAGCTTTCTTGGTCTAATACTGTCGGTAGACACCTCTTTTGCTAAAAAATGAAATATTCGTATGGCGCTCCGTGTTACCCCCAGTCGGCATTCAAGCATTAGATGGATCTCTGCTCACTCCTGGTCAAATTACCTGGCAAACCATCTCCCTCTCTCTCATGGTCGGGGCCACTTATGCGGAGCATATTTCATTTTTACTCCTGGATTCACCTGCCTACCCTCTAATCCTGGGTCTTCCCTGGCTCAGAAAGCATGATCCTCACATCTCCTGGGCCAGGAATGAGATCATTGCCTGGAGCCATGTCTGCCGTAACAATTGTTGCAGCCCCCCTGTCAAGGTTTCTGCTGCAGTAATTCCCATGGAAGGGCAGTCTACTATTCCGCCCCAATAGGCACACCTGAAACAAGCCTTTGATAAACAGAAGGCTCTTTCGCTCCTCCCTTACCACACTTGCGACTGCACAATAGAATTGCTGCCAGGAACCCTTCCACTCAAAGGACACATTTACCCTCTAACTCTAAACAGAGAATCAAGCCCTGCAAAACTATATTAAGGAGGCCCTGGATTCAGGCTTTATTTCCCGATCCTCATCCCCACCCTGTGCCATTTTTTTTTAATTGGGAAGAAGGATGGCTCCTTGCGGCCCTGTACTGACTACAGAGGGCTGAACTCCATTATTGTCAAACATCGCTACCCCCTGCCTCTAATTCCAGTGGATTTGGAGTCCTTGCGGGGAGCCTCCATCTTCTCTAAACTAGACCTGCGGGGGGCTTACAATCTAATCAGGATACGCGAAGGAGATGAGTGAAGACCGCCTTTATGACATGGAAATTATGAATATCAAGTCATGCCCTTTGGCCTCGTTAATGCCCCAGCAGTCTTCCAGTCCTTCATGAACGACATTTTTAGGGACATTATTGGTAACTTTGTTTTGGTTTATCTGGATGACATTCTGATTTTTTCCACCAATACTCAGGATCCAGGAGGTGTTGTCCAGACTGATCGACAATAAACTACGCTAAGCTGGAGAAGTCAGACAGACTTTAGACAGGAGTGGAAATGGACTCGACTTAGGTTGCAGCTATTAATGACTGGCTAGTCCCTCGCAATCTGAAGCAGATCCAATGCTTTCTCGGCTTTGCCAATTTTTACAGGAATTTCATGAGGAACTTTAGCTCCGTCGTAGTGCCCATCACACCCTTGACCCATAACTTACCTGGCCTAGGTAATTATTAGGTAATGCCTAATAAGGCATTCCTACACCTGAAGCACCTCTTCGGCTCAGTTCCGGCTACAGCACTCGGATCCCTCCTGGCCTTTCATTGTTGAGGTTGACGCATCTGCCTATGGGGTTGGTGCAGTCCTCTCCCAGCGCCACAGAGTAAAGCACATTCCACATCCCTGTGCCTTCTTTCCTAAGAAGCTCTCTCCAGCCGAGGTTAATTATGATGTGTGTAATCATGAACTCCTAGCTATCAAGCTGACCCCTGAGGAATGGAGACACTGGTTGGAAGGGGCTCACCACCCCTTTGTCATTATCATGGATCATAAGAACCTGGCCTACATTCAGTCTGCCAAACGCCTCAACTCGCGTCAGGCCCATTGGTCTCTTTTCTTTTCTTGTTTCAATTTTGTTATCACCTATACGCCTGACTCCAAGAATGGGAGGACTGATGCATTCTCTCAGCTCCATGACTGCCCGGACCTGGACTACATGCCTGAACCAATCATCTTATCCAATAGAATCGTGGCGGCGATTCACTGCTCTATTGAGGACCAGTTCCTCTGCGCTGTCTCCCGGATACGTTTTTTGTGGCGGATCACTTGTGCTCTGCCATCCTGCAGTGGGGTCATGACTCCCAGTTTGCGGGTCATCCTGGTAGCAGACGCACTCTGGACCTCCTGACCAGGGACTTTTGGTGGCATTCCATGAGAGCCAATGTTGCTGAGTATGTCTGGGCATGCCCAAACCTGTGCCAGGACTAAGACTCCACGGGCTAGGGAAGCCGGCCTCCTTAACCCCCTTCCTATCCCACACCGCCCTTGGTCCCATATAGCTGTCGACTTCATTACGGATCTTCCTAGCAGTCAAGGTCATACTGTAATCATGGTGGTCTCCAATCGATTTTCCAAAGCAGCCCATTTTGTCCCCCTCCCTGCACTGCCCACAGCCCAGGAAATGGTGACACTGTTTGTGCAGCAGTTTTTCAGGATACATGGTCTAGTCCACAGGTCTCTCTCCCTTCCTCTGTTCATTAGGATATCAAACCACTCTCATCCCTGACACCCCTCCGGATACAGCTGTGCCTTCGGTGCAACAATATATTTCCAAGCTGCAGAGGACCTGGAGAAAAGCTAGGACAGCTCTCACCAAGTCATCCCAGCACTACGCCAAATTAGCTAACCGGCATTGCAGACCAGCCCCCCATTTTCGGAGAGGATAGTCTGGTTATCCACAAGGAACCTATCGCTATGCCTGCCGTCCAAGAAGCTCAGTCCTAGATGCATCGGCCCCTTCTGGATTCTCTCCCAGATCACCTTGGTCACATTTCGTCTCGCACTTCCCCCCACCTTCAGAATCCAACCGTCTTTCTCCCTCCTAAAACCCTACCACCGTTTGCCCCTTGCTGCTCCCCAACATCGCCCTCCACCCCCGCGTCTCATTCAGGGGCGCCCGGCATATACGGTCTACAAGATCCTTGACTCCATATGGTACCATGGTACCCTTCAGTATCTAGCTGACTGGGAGGGTTATGGACCCAAAGATAGATCTTGAGTTCCAGAGAAGGATATTTTGGACCCTACGCTAATCAGCGATTTTCACAGGGACTATCCCGATCTCGGGCATCTCGGGCATTGGGAGCCGCCGGTGGTGAGGGGGTACTGTCACGACCGCCAGCCAGCAGAAATCAACTCATATGAGAAGTAACCAGTACCAGCAGTGGGTTAATAATAACAAGTACCGCCTCACGTGTTAATCCATCAGCACACGCTCTACCGTGCGGTAAATAAATAAAAATTAAGAACAAGAGTATTTGAAATGAAAATTGGACCCTTAGCACAGTTAAGGGGGCAATTAGAGTCAGAATCAGAAGGAAAAACATACAAACATAAAAGACAACAGTGGTAACCACTGCACCACTGTGCCACCCTTGCAATGTCATAATCAGAAATTGTTTTATAAATACACTTCACATCTTTCAGATGGACACAAATCAAACCAATGCTGCTGGTAGGAAACTTGCAAAGACCCATCACAGACAACAAAAGAGCACTGAGTGATATAGTTTTTACTTTCTATTCACTACCAGAGCTCTTATGGTCGACTTCCCTCTTCTAGAGGGCGCTTTAATTGGCTAGCCCTTGGATTTAATTATTCCCTGTTTGTTCACATTGGGTTATTTAAACCATGAGCCTTGGATGTTTCGGCGCACTGCATTGGAAGACCGGTTTCTGGAACCCTGCCTATCACTGGATCCAGGAGTGGCCTGAGGGCAAAAGCTTTGTTATGGTGTCCTGAGCACTGAGTCCAGGACTTGGCGTCTCCAGCCCCGTTTCTGTTCCGTGTCTATGTGTTCTTCGTCCTGTTTCCCCCTTCCGGGGATTTTATCCTGTCTTTGTCCCGGATGGATTACCTGACCTTTGGATCTTGGACAAACTTCCTGACTACCCTCCTGGACCTGCATGGACTTGGATGCCTATAGTTGCTGGAACAGGAACTGTAACCCCTCACTGCCTTTACATAAAACCTTGTGTATCTTTTCCCTGAGTCTGTCTCCTGTTCCTTTCAGATTGGGCCGTCGTTCAATAAGACCGGATAGGGTCATATTGAACACCAGACTGGAGGCTTACTTTGCTCTCATAACAAGAGCATCATCACATCATCTGAAAGGCATTCTTTATTCATTTAATAATTAACAAACAACATCCAGTAAAGGGCAAGGAGATCATTTTTGAAGTTAACCCCAACTCACTTGCTCTGCTTTCGAATGTCTGTCTGCTTCTCTGATCCACCAGGCTTTTATTATTGGTCAGGCAAGAAAAGCATTGCTGAACGGAGGGCGGGAGAACCTAGCAGGCAAGGCCAAAGGTTAATAATTCTCACTTACATGTAGCGTCAAAGAAATGACTAGTCTCATGAACTCACCTGTTATATCTGCTTTTTGACACTTAACAAGGTCTGTGGTGTACATGATACATTGTGGTGCATTTGTGAGGTGAATACAGAAATGAGTTCAGAAATATGCATTGCTCACATTGATTAATAATTTTAACAGCAATCTAGTGCAAGTAGAAGGTGCTTTAATGCATAAATATTGTAGTATAGAACAGTGTAATAGATCATAATTGAAGACATGGATTTTTCTTTGTCTTCTTGAGCTGCTTCCTTAAGAACAGCAAAGACTCCATTATTGATTTGTTGTTCCTAAAACTTTTGCATTTTTTTTCTTTTTATAATTAAAGATGGGAAAACTAGTTATGTCAGATTAAAGACTTTTCACCCTAATTTAGTTTTTCCCCGAAGAACTTACAACGAAGCCTGCCTGGCTGTCAGAGTGATTAGGTGTGGCTGTGGAGGTTAACACACTTCTCCTTTTTCTTTTTCAGCTTTGTAATTTTATCTGAATACCTGAAAGGATAGGTTTGCATTATTTGGGCTTTTATGTCTAAAAACTTCAAAGGTCCTGTCTCTTCTTTCCTATCATCGATGACAGACAGCGCACCTTGGGAAAAGATGCGTTATTTTGTTATTTATTATTTTTTTCCACATTCAGAGATAAAATGCTGCACATTCCCTTAAATATTGGCGACTGTTATTGAGAACGATGTATGAGAAGGGTGCCGCTAATATATTAATTTAATCCTCCTGTTCAGTGTTTCCTGTCCCCCGAAGATTGGCAGTACTCAGTTTGTTCCTGTCTGTTGATTTTCACGTAGGGGAGGGGTGTGCTAATCAGAACTGGCGTACCACTCGGAGGTACTGGGAAATGGGAGGGCGATGAGATGACACCTCACAGATTTATTACTTTTGAATCTCTGAGCCAAGTATTGGATTGTTCCAGAAACAAACAAAACAAACAAAAGGAGATGAGAAGAATGCAGAAACTACCTTTCTCTTCGCAAGATAAATAGCAATTCAAGGACCCAGAAATTGTCAAATTGATCATTTTTGATTATCATTTGGCAACTTATTGATTTCCAAAAGTGAAGCAAAAATGATCACAAAATTAGTTGTTCTTGATTATGCAGAACATTCATCAAGAATTGCTGGCAGGTAAATAGCTATATGCCTTACTGTACACATCTATACATTGAACAATTCATACTGCTGTTACCATAATTAATCATTGTAATCAGCAATAAGTGTCAATCAGTAGGAGTGCTGATACAATGCAAGGTTAATAATAAAGTCTTATTTCTCCATGTTACAGCAGTGACAATATTCAGCAAAGTAAAGAAGCATAATTCTAACAGAAATAAAGTAATTGTGTGTGGAAAAGAACTGTAATGCTATAAACGGTAGAATTACAACTTACAATAAATTTTTAAAATAATAAATCCATTCATCCTTCCATTTTCTAATGGCTTCTTCCAATTCAGGTTTGCAGGGCAGCCTATCCCAACAAGCAACTGGTAAAATAATAAAAGCAACAATATATTTAGACATATACAGTATATGAGTGTGTTTTGTAAATTAATGAAAACATCATGACCTGACACATTAATTCTTGCAAGTCTGCTGAAAGACAGCTTTACTTCATACCAAATCATAATTTATGTCATAGCGAAGGAAGTGTCAATGTCCTTCAAAACATGACTCAGGATCAAACTCAAGGCCAAGGAACAGAACCTTCAATTGTACTTAGTCATTTTAAGTATCAGTAGAAATACCAATGAGATTTCTGACAGAAATCTGACAGATTAACTTTTTTCCACAATTAAGATTTGATGATATTGATTATAGTGCTGTTTTACCTATTTCAGGTTTGCTGCGCTTCATAGGAAGATTGTGGTGCTATTAGTAAAGTTGCTACTTTTTTGCCTGCATTATGTTCACATTAAGAGAATAATGCAGTGATTGTAAGGATATACTGTAAATCTTCATTTTGGAAAAAAAAGAGAAAGGTCTAGAACACCCAAACCTTCTGCTGATGTGGTTTAAATAAGCAGAGCTTTGCAAAAAACACAGGCCATATAGAGTTAGATACACATTTATTGGCAATTTGGAAACTAAAACCCACAGTACAAACTTGTGGCATGCAACTTCAAATCCAATAACTGATATCGGAAAATCCTAAACTAAGCCATTCAGAACTGATAACAAAAGTCCGGAGCTTTGGGCTTCAACCCATAGTAGATAAGAGATCTATTTCTGATGGAACAAATTTGAACAATCTTAAGTCCTAGGAACTGTTTTTTAATTCTGTTTTTCTTAAAGTTACTTTGCTCTCTCTGACGTTATCTTTATTAAGCACATGAAAATATATACAGTATATGTCATATTTTTTCCAGATCTCTAATCTATTCTATTAGTAGCAGCAGCCAACAGATTAGGATATGAAGTAGTGTAATTGTATTGTCAGACAAACAACATTAATATAAAAACAACAGAACTGTTCTTCTGCGACTAGATTAAAGGTTTTCGGCAACTTAAAAAAAAAAAGTTGCCGAAAGTAACCCATTCTAAAAAGAAAAACAATGGACATTTTTAACACGTTTAGTATCTTTTATCTAATTTTCTTACTTGCGGCAGTCAAAATCCTCAAAACCTCCAAATGGAGAGTACTTCCTTCAGCTGATCAACAGACAAGAATCTAAGTAATGTGAAAGCTAATAGGACAAAATTTTAGGCCTTAAAAGGGGTCTTGTTGTCTTACATTTGGGTAAATACTGATTTCATATTTGTGTTCCCCTTCAAGCTATAAGAAATCTCTCATTGTTTTGTGATACATTGTTTTTAAATACAGATAAGTTTGCATTTGTTCAGCATCCATTTTAAAGAGATATAATTCAGAATGAGATTTTATAAGAAACAACTTTCCAATTTGTTGGTGTTCTTTTGGAGTTCTTTTATTGTATTTGCCTCTCATTTGATTTTTGTTTTCTTTATGTCTGTCAAAGGCAGGACTCTGGAACTGCTACAACTATAAATATCAGTATAGTTAGTTTGTAAAAATACTCTAACCTGTTGTAATTCTTTATGACTAACAAATGCTTGAAATATCATGGGAAAATGTGATAAGTAACCATATGTGGCAGTTATAAATGACTAATATTTGCTTTTAAATGGTCATTTTGTACGTCTACATTATATATTCAGCTGAGCTTCAGAATCAAGTTTCTAAAATAACATAAACTTAATGCTTTAATGACATGAGATAGTCATGTTTGCAATTGTTTTGAAACAATCTAGAAAGACTAATATATTATACACTAGAATTACAACGCAGGTTGAGATTTCTGTTTCAAAATCACTAGTTTAATCAGTAGTGTTGGATTTTATATTGAGCTGTTTGTGATATGGTGCAAGCCTCTATTTTTGAACAGGCAGCCACATTCTTGTTCAGGCAGCCAAAATTAGTGGGCCATAAACTATGATGTGCTCTACCCGTGAGATGAAGAAAAAATGCTATGCATTGCCTTCTAATTTGTTTTGTTTACAGGAAGCCAATAATAAAGGACAATTTGTACAGAAATCACCTGAAAATATATAACTGATTTATTAAGTTCTTCTAGGCACATGCTGTGAATGATTAGAACAGAAGGTATTGGAATATTATGCTGCTACTTTGTTTGACATGCAGCTGCCTTCAAAAGCAATTGGCACACTGTTAACAAATTGCTAAACATATTTCACTGCAAGAATGACAGGTAGGTCAACACTTTTCCTATTGTGTTAACTTGCCACTGGATGTTAGGGTGTGGCCTATTTCAGTATGATGATTGATGCTCACAAATGTCTGTCATGATGTTTTTGACCTTTGAGGTTGACCTGATGCAGCTGACCTTTAACCTATAGAATTACAAGGGCTTTGACCTTGTCTCTTTTTAATGGTTTAATAGTTGAGTACACACTGTTACCGAGTGATTTTTGGCCCCAAAGATAGATTGTTTTTTGTAATACAATAAGGCAAATATTTTCCTTATAACACTTAAAGACAGCCATGAGCAGAGTGGAATGAAATTCTTCAGAATGCCTGTATACCTTTTGTGACCTGAACATTCCCATTTAAAGATTTGGGAATATAATTATTATTTTGGAAATAACCCAGTTTTGGGCTTTCAGTTTATTTTTTATTGAAACGTCACTTTCAATATGTTAAACCATATACTGTATACAGTAAAAACTCAGTCAAAACTAATTAGCACGTTGTATGTCTTAAGCAACAATAATATGCTGTATACTGTTTGTGAATTCAAAAGAATGGAATTTGTAAAAAAATCAGTTCCTACTAAAACTACTACCACTATTACTTTAGTAGATCTTTAAGGATAACCCTTTTTTAAATTTGTTTGTTCGCATAATTTTAAAAATGATTCCCTTTTCTTTTGAATGGCTTCTTAGCAGTTATTGTGACCTTTGAAAACTCTGAGTTGGCCCTGAATTGGGGTTCTGGAATGTGAATAAACGTCTGTGTAGTCCCTATGGTGCTCCGTGGAGCATCCTTCAGGTCATGTCTCATGTTCGCTCTGTAATATCTGATATTAGGGAGCCGTGGGATCTGCCTTGTGGCACCTGTATCTGGAGTGAAGGCAGGCTAGGATTGCTGGAAAGGTCACGGCAATAAGTTTAGAAGTGACTGGAAATAATGAACCTTCAAGTGCCTAGTAAATTAACCTATGTCGAGAGCTACACATTTCTTGAATCAATATTGAATATTTTGCTTTTAGAAATCAGAAAATGAACACTACAGGCTGCTAGCCTCCCTACTGAATTCCGGGCACACTGGTAGCATTGCTCAGCCAGAAAGTTCAGATGTAGGAATTCACTTATGTATACTGTATATACAGTCCTCCTGGAGTTTGAGCGTGTAATGTTGAGAGCCATTGCTTGTGTAGAGCTCTTGATGCAGTTACCCTAAATATGCTAGTGGTGAACAAAAGGAGACTGTGAGCTCTCTAAAGAAGATGGCAGTTTTTGTCATTCTTTCAAACTGTATGTAATGAGACAGATTGTGAATTAAATTCATTCAGGTTCTTGTATTTTATTCAGTTTTAGTCACATTTAATTTAATTGTAATTAATGGAGTGCCACGTGGTTATTTAAATAATTTGCTCTAAGCCAGTTTTAAATTCTTCTTAAGAGTAATGACTCAAGTTCAAGGTTATAATAATGACAATACATTTAATGAAAATACATTTCAGGTACAAATGAACAGATGAGCTCAGAGAGGAGTGGTACAGCAGAGATGTGGTGATGCAACTAAGAAAGAACTTAAGCAAAGAAAATGACTGAGACGTGTTTGTGAGGATGAAATCAATGTGTTGCGGAGCTGCTCAGAGATTTATGTCTGATATTGTCATATAGTTGCTGTATTTGATATATCTTGTTTATCCCTTCAATCCACTTTTTTGTTTTCTGGTAATCTTCAGATAATGTGGGTTGTTGTGTACTAAATCATTGAGTGTGTAAATGGATGTTTGTGAGGAAGTCAAGTTTCTAATCATGTCAACTTCAGCATGTTTATGATAACCGTATCACCTTCTGAACTCTCTTTGTGTGTTCTCACATTGCATTTTCTCTCGGCAGAGACAGACATTACCTTCCAATTTTCCATCTTCAAATTTTCACCCATTTTTTCTGTCAGTCAGAGTTATTGGTTGAGTCTCATGCCATTGGCTCCTCACTCTTGTATTCTTTTGTAGCATAGTCAGACCAGAGATCCAACTACAGTTGGTCTCTTAAAAGCTGATGAATTGGTATTTTGTAAAACCATCCATCCATTTTCTTACTGCTTTATCCGATACAGGGTCTTGGCAAGCAAAGGACACAAGGCAGGATACACCGTGGGCAGCATGCTAGTCCAGTTGAGAATGCACACAGACACATACATGCACACACTCACACCAGGGCCAATTTTCACAGAACCCAATTAATCTGGAAACTGGAGCACCCCAGAGGATACCCACATGAACATGGATAGAACATACAATCCATGCAGCTAGCACAACAGGAATTGTTTGAATACTTGTCTTACAAAATATCTATGAACCTCAACATCTACACTTAATTTTACTTCCGTTTTAAAAAATATGGAAAAATCTGTTATGGTGAATCTTCTAGCAATAACATCCTTTCCCATTTCTTATCCCTAACAACCTTTCAACCTTAGGGGATTCACCCTTGAGAAAAATGTAATGTATTGTTAATGTGAAGACATTTCAAGACCAAAATCCCCAATAAAAAGTCATCAATGGGGGAAGTTCACCACTTCCCCTCACCTGCATCAACTGCTTTTGGTTGTATTGTCACAAATCTCCCTGGTTTTTTGAGAACTCAAATTGGAGGTTCATCACATTGTAGCCATAATTGGTACTATATACTGTATACTGTATATATAGTAGTATATTTATAATATTTTAGGGGTCACAAAAGTCTGTTTTACATCTGTCTTAATACAATGCTCTCTTATTATCAGGGTGGGCTTCAATTTACACATATTACTTTTGGCTGACAGGTGGAGATTGTGCAAATAGTACATCCAGTATAGCTTTGATAGCTGATGAGGGCAAGTTGTCATGCTTTGGAAAACAGTTTCAAATCAGGCCATATTCAACCTCACCGCACAAATGAATGACATGACAACCTGAATGCTGTCAAGCTGGAGCAAGGCCAAGAGGGCTCTTAACTGCAGGTAATAGACTTGGAGCCAGCATGGAGAATTGAATTCACCAATATGCACTGGTATAAGAAAATCCCAATTTCTTAATGGGAATACTACCTACCCAAAACATCAAACAGGTACTGCCGATATTGGTACAAATGCGTAAAAGTTACAGAAATGTTGGCACAAATTAATCAGATTTCTTTACAACTCCGTCACAGCAAGAATAAATGGAATTGAGCCACGTGGTTTGAGTAGCTAGAGTAGCTAGTAACATATAACTTACGAAAATACCATCAATCATCACGTGAGGAAAACACCAACTTCATTATGATCACATTTGTCATCACTGATAATGTCACATTGGTCATCACTGAACAAAATCAAAGCTTGTGTTCCAGGGATGTTTTCAATTCATTAGTTATGATAAAGGGATTTGGTGACAATGCATCCAGCATGTCTTTTTAATGCATTAAAAAAGTGCACTAAATGCATTGTGAAATTAAAGATGTTTATTAATTCAAATGGTCTTCTGTGGTTCCAACTATTTAATATTTCCAACTACCAACTATTTAGTTACAAAGTAAAATTTCTTAACAAAACATAACATAGTTTTCCATTATTATTTTTTTTAACCATTTTAAGCTTTTATTTCTAGTGAGACTTTTAGTTGTAGTTCCCTTGAAAAGGCAACATCACTTGTTACTGATTAGCAAAGGGGAGGTGTTTGATGATTTAGAATCGAATACTAACATGATATAATAATGTTAAAGAATATGTACAGTAAATATATATAAATATTTATGTTATACAGTTTATAATACTTTTGGGTCACGTTTTGGAGGGGTTTGTGAATATGGTGTATATACAGTATGATGCTAGAACAAAGCAGGAAAATTTCACAATCCTGTCAATCTGAATATAACAACAACATTTATTGTATTGTCGCATGACATTAAGATAACAGAATTAAAAGTGGAATACAGCTATGGGACACTGCAGGTGGGCTGTAAGGGGAGGGATCTTAGTGGCGTAATTCAGAGTGTCGTCTCGAGAGAAATGAATCTAATCCAGCTCGTTTTACAAGTGAAATGAGTGTGGTGGTCTCATCCCAGCCGTAATGAATATTAATTCACACCATCAAACCACTAAGCAATGTAACAGATACTGCTGAGGAGAGTCAGTTTCAAGAAGAGGAGTTGAGGATTGATAAACTGCCATCTCAGCTCAAAGCAGGTCCTCCCTACTGAGAAAGGTGACTAGTGGGGAGACGCAACGCATGATAGGGGAAAGCTTGAATAAATTTGCATTCTAACTTAACATGCTATAGACTTGAAACTAAGTCATTTAAAACCTTTTGTTATCCCCCCTAACCTAATCTTAGAGTCAATTAAGAATAGACAACAATCACACTACCTGGTAACCTCATCTTGTCAGATCCTGGAAGATAGATATTGTAGGTTCAGTAACATCATGGGAGAATCCCATTTCTGCTGGAGGTGGTATAGCTGGACTTGTAGATGGTACTCTTCCCATTGGACCAGAACTAAAAAAAAACTGTTGTTATGGTGACAAAGAGCATCTTATTCAAGGAAGCTGCGGTCTTTCATCATCTGAAAGAGATATCCCAGATCCTATACACATTCTTGATATTAAAGATCCTGTGACACTGATCACAAGAGCAGAACTTGAAATTCCAGTGCCTTGACCTACCTAATGTCTGTGTGTGCTCTGTGATGGGTTGGCATCACATCCAGGGTGCATCCTGCCTTGTGTCTATTGTTCACTGGGATAGGCTCCCGTGACACTATATTGGATAAAGTAAAATGGATAGATGAATGCTTGTAACACCAAAGAGCTGCATGCATGCACTTAACACTTCAGGATAGTCGTCTCCAGCTCAAGTGAGATGCTGGGCTAAAGGGAATTAGGAAGCTTTAAGTTATTTTGGATTTGTCTGGACATTTCTAGTTAGTTTTGCTTTATCTGTTTGGTACTAACTATACATCCAATGATCCATCCTCTCAAAGCATCTTCATCTTATAGACAGAGGGGAAATACAGTAGAGGGGCTATCCTCTGGATGGGGAGCCAGTCAATCACAGGGCACACAAAGATGGACAATTTAAAGATGACAATGAATCTATGCAACCTATCTTTGGAAGGAAGCTGATATACCAGGAGAAAAGCTACAGAAACACAGGGAGAATATGCAAGAAACACACAGAAAGTACCTCCATCCACAAGAGCTGTGGGGTAGCCGTGCTGTTCAACATACCACTGTGCAATCCTGGTTCTGCCTAATACTGTACTTTGTCTGTATGTAGATTTTTCTTTGATCTCATACATCTGCCAACTGCTGTACCTTATGTGTACTTCTTCTGTGGTGTTTTGACAACACAAGTGATGCGCCTTTTTGCTGGCAGTAAAACAAAAATACATTAACACCACTGTCCTGTGCTGTTTTGAAATCACAGCCCTCACTGTGACTTTGCCTTCAAAAAGTCAGAATCAACTAAATCTTTCTTCTGTGCATACACTTCAGTCTGCCCTTTAACTCACTAGCCTGTCTGAAGCTCATTGTTGCAGTAAGAGTGTGTTTAACGTTCAAACGAGGAAGAAAAAAAATCTGCTACAGTTCAGTCATTCCTGGAAGAAACTGCAAGTGCAGCAGATGTGAAACCTATTCCATTATGAACCATTTCCAGTTCCTCCCCCAGCCAGTGACATAGTGGTCTCCACATCTCTATTTTTTGCTGATCTGTAAGGGGACTGTCATCCGTTACCACCAAATCTAATTGCAGCCGACTGTCAATGCTTGCATTTGGACCTTATTCAGGCTTACATTATTTATTGAGAGAAAATATTGTATTGATTTTGGATAGCTAGGGTATAAGTGATATTACTAAAGAGCTGACAGGACACTCCATAAACTTTTATAACAATATGTCAAAGCTGCACTTTGCAGGCATAAAATTAACACAGTAGAACATTATGTAAATATGATTGCACATGTAGTGTATTATAAAAATTGGTGGGAGCAGTGGCTGAAAGGTGTTTGAAATGGTACAATTTAGTACTGCAAATCAAACAATTCATGAAATCTTACTGAAAATATTGTGCCTTATTAACCCTTTAACTGATTTGTTTAGAAAGTAAACCTAAAGGAAAAGGCAAGAACTGAAGTCCTAAATGTACTGTACTCATGCGTAGAGTACAGTATTAAATGACATAAAATGCTTTGCTTGTAATGATGCTGTTTCTTCAATTTGCCATACTCTGGATCACATAAAGTGGCTTGATTTAAGTGGTAAACTGGATGGTATGTTAAGTGCTTAGTAACTTGAAAATATTACTAAAAAGTATCATAGAGTATAGACAGATTCTTGTCCTTAGCATTCCTTCATAACATCTTGAAAAAATGTGCTGAGTGAACCACTCACTTAAAGTATGAGAAGGCTACAGCTGTCTATAGATATGGACAACAAAAAACAAATAGTATATTTTTTCTTGTGCATTAAATATGAAATGGTGACCTTATTGAAAATGTTAAAATATTAATACTTACATGTCAGACTGTGTGTTTCATATCCTATCACTTCAGAAAAAAAATGAGTTCAAGGCTATTATTTATTAATATACTGTACTGTACAAAAGTGTTTTCTTTCTCTGCAAAATCAGAATAGTCTCAGCTGCCCCTGTTTACAGAAACAAATGATAGACTATGGGACTGAAATTAATTTCTGTTTGCTCCAAGCTACAGTACTGAAATGCCTTGAATACATTTTGGAGGGAGTAAGAAAACAATATTTTGTTAGGAGAAACTGGGCTATCCTATCTTAGACTGTCCTTAAACCAGGCTTGCATGTCATGCTTAAAAGCAGAGTGAAACATATTCAACAATTCGATTTTATCAAATCAGAAGTCTAAAAGAGTTACTGAACACAAATGCATTGTGTCCATTTTAAGATCTGCTATGCATTCTTTGGTCACATCATTTTTAATTTTTTAGCTGAATACATAAGAAAGCTTTAAATACATTTTCTGAAACAATAGACTGCAATGTAATTATAAGCAAGAGGTCAGTGTTACCTTGGATGTAATTATCCTACGTTGTGGTTGCAGCCCTCTCAAAACAATTTTAATAATGTTTGTGTTAATGCTGTTGTAACAAACCATCATGGAGACAGCCAGGATTAGTATTGATTGATTACATTAATTTATTCACCTTGATGAAATAGTCTACATTTTGCATCTTGAACTGCTTGTCACAATTTAACCAGAATGTTTTCTGCAGAGGTTCAGAGCTTTGCCAGGAAATAAGCATTCTGGGTTAATCTGACCCACGACATAACTGTGACATAAGTGAACACTGTTATAGACTGAGGGGAGTTAATGGTTGGTAGCCAGGCCTCGGTAGGGTACAGAGTGCCAATAACCGTACCCTGTAAATGCCGGGAAATGATGATAGACCATCATCGGGTATGCCGACAAGTCCAACTCCCACGTCCACGTCGGACCCCCTGGGTAATGCACTCTGGTGCAGCTACTGGGAGAGGGCGAGGGCAATTTTCATGCCCAAAAACCAGAAAATTCAGCTAGGGGAAGAAACCCTAACAGAAAATCAGAGGTCCTCCAAGGTACAGGGAGTTGGGCATGGGGCTGATAACCCCTCCCTGGAAAAATCATCATCACGAAACCGCAAAACAGAGGATAGTAGAAGACTGGAAACAATGGGAAAAGACCCAGACGAGCCAACGGAAAAACATTATTTTTAGGAACTTGGAATGTGAGGAGCCTATACCAAGCAGCGGCTAGTAGATGTCTAGTGGAAGAATTGGAGAGGTACAGAATGGACATAGCCACAATACAGGAAATTAGGTGGGGAATAACAGGAATGGTGGATCTTGGGTAGTATACAGTATATTGATAAATAATAGGCAACAGCAAAATATATTGGGAACAGGGTTTATTGTTAGCAGGAAAATGAAGAATGCGTTAATGAGATATGGAGTTGAATTTGCTGGTTGAGAATAAGAGAGAAGTTCTTTAACTAATGATAATAATAATTACTGTGCATGCTCCAACATGAGGTAAAGGATACCTTCGATGAAGATATAGAGAGGGTGCATGATCAAGCACCAGTGCGTGACATTAAGATAATTCTGGGTGATCTTAATGCCAAAGTGGGCCGAGAAGTGGCATATAGGCAAGCAATAGCAGACACTCAGAATGCAATGAAAATGGTGGAAAGTTAGTGGATTTTGCAATTGGGAAAAATATGGTCATTAGCAGTACCACTTTCCCACACAAGAATATTCACAAAGGGACTTGGGTGTCTCCAGATGGTAACACTAAAAACCAAATAGACCATGTCCTGATAGATAAAAGACATGCATCAGGTATTCTGGATGTGAGAAGCCTCAGAGGAGTGGACTGTGATATGGATCACTTCCTTGTTTGGGCCAAAGTAACACAAAGAACTGTGGTAAGATCAAGAACGAGGGGGACATCAAGGACGAGATTTAATGTAGAACTCCTAATGAGAAGAAGAGAGATAAATATCAAATGAAAATAGAAGAGGGTCTTAGGAAAGAAGAAGAAGGGGACCTGCAAGGGGAGGAAACGATCAGACAGCTGTGGCAACAAATGAAGTCGGTGCTCTTGAATTCTGCAGAAGTATTAGGCACAAAGGACAGAGCGAGAAGAAATGAATTGTACAATAAGGAGGTAGTACAGGCTCTTGAAACCAGAAATATAGCCAAACAAAGGATGTTGCAAAGGAACACGAGGGGCAGGAGGGAAGAATATAGGCAAAGAAGAAGAAAAGCTTGGAAATTGTGTCGGAAGAAGAAAAGGAAATATGTGAGAGCAAAAATGGAACAGATGAAGCAGGAATTTAGCATACAGCACCTTAAGAAAATGTTATAAGGCAGTGGTTCTCAAACTTTTTGGAACAAGTACCACCCCTAATCCAACCAAAGCATCCAAGTACCACCTACAAGTCATCTTCTCATAGGAACCCCAGCAATTCTCAATGACCAACATGAGCGCGCATGCACACACACTCACACATACATATAATAAATATTATAATAATAAACTTTATTTGATATAGCGCCTTTAAAGGTGGCTTCCTAAAGTGTTTTATAGAAAAAAAACAACAACAAATAAAAATAAAAAAGCACCATTTCAGTGAGAGGGGTGAGCCTGTTTAGTCGAGCAAAGCAGATATGAATTAATTTTTCAAGCCTTCATACAATTCAAAACAGTCTTAACAGATTTTAAATCGTCAGGCATTGTCTTGACGGCAAAGGTCTCGCGGTGGATGTTGCAATGAAACCATTAATTTCTGGAGCAACCTCTCTAATTCGTGCAACTACACCGCTGTGTCGGCTTGTCATTGCTCTAGCACCGTCTGTACAAACTCCGACACATTTTATCCAGTCGATGCCATTCTCTTCGATAAATTCAATAAGAAACTGAAATACGTGCTCTCCTGTAGTTCCTGTTGGTAGCGGCTTACAGAACAGAAAGTCCTCATGGGACATGCCCTCAAACTCGTATCTAACGTAAATGAGCAAATTGGCCAAATCGACTACAGACTCATCTAATTGCAGTGAAAAACATCTGCTCATCTTAACGCGCTCTGTCAGCGTACTTTTCATATAATCCTTCATTTCAATAATTCTATGAATGACTGTGTCTTTCAGGGGGGGCAGCAGGTCGAGCTGTTCAGCAGCTTTTTCTCCACACATAATAGTGTGGGGCTTACCTGCTTTAGCAATCCGCAAGCTTGCATTTTTCCACATTTCCGTTTTTATTTCAGTGTTTATTTTAAGTATTTATTTCATGCGCATGGAAGAGATACACAGATACGCCTAGTGTATTTTTCTCAAATTAACTTAGAACAGTTCTTTATATATTTTTCTGTTATTTTTCGCGCTTTCCTGTGCTCACAAGATTACCTGCGTTCGTAGCACGCATTTCTATGCATTCCTGTGTTTACAACGTTGGCATTGTTCCAAAATCAAGCACATTCCCCTTCCTCCCTATTTGCTGGAGATACAGTAGCTTTTTTAAATACAATTGGTCACTTGCGTCCGTAGCATGCATTCCTATAGAGTGGTATAGAATTACAGAGTATCTCTTGTGTCCACTGAAGTATTAGCGCGCACTGTATCGTAGTACGTAGGCTGAGTATTCGACACGTATTAAAATACTAAATATGAAAACCCGTCCCGATTTTTTCAGCGCACACAACACAATTCCAGGGTCATTTGGCGTACCACTTGGCGGGACGCCAAGATGTCAGGGTACCAGCCAAGGACTGGGTTTGTAGAAAGTAAGGAAGGTGATCTAATAGGAGAAAAGGAGGAAATTATCAAACGATGGGTGGAATACTTCTCAGAAGTGCTCAACCAAGGGGAGACTGAAGAGGAAGAGTCAGCAGAAGAAGACGAGGGGAGCGCTATTAATCAAGAACCCGTGGAACCACCAATCTGGGAAGAAATTAAGGAAGTCATAAAGTCTCTAAAGAATAATAAGGCGCCAGGGAAGGATAGAATTATGGGGGAACTAATTAAATGTGCTGGAGAAGAAAGGAAAAGGAGGATATATGCACTGATTAGGAGAATCTGGGAAGAAGAAAAGATGCCAGAAGAGTGAAGATGTGCCCTTATCTCTCTGATACATAAGATGGGGAGCAAACTGAAATGCGAAAACTTCAGAGGTATATCCCTGTTGTCAGTAGTGTAGTCCTGATGTTGGTGAAAGAAGAGTCGTTTATTACCAAAGAGTAGCTTACCAAAGCCAGTCTCTCCAAACGGTTATAAAGTTAGTCTTTTTATACAGTGTAACAAAGTATTAGCACATACATCATATGACTTGCTAACTGTCGACTTAGTACTTTCCGTTCTTATGCTGGTCTAGCAGAAAAGACCTCCTTATATGGCACTTTGCCAGAACTTAGCATTCACAAAACAGGATGTTACTACTGTAGTTCCACATAGATGTTATGTGAAATCATGAACGGACAGCACTTGCTATACGTTTCCTGCTGACAGGCAAAGAGAATGCAGCTTGATCTTAAGGAGAGAAGTTGTTAAAAGCATTAATTCTGGTTTCATCAGTAGTGTATAAGATTTTAGTTACAGGGATCACCAGGAGACTGATGACAAAGACTGAAGAGGTCATTGGGGATTACCAATGTAGATTCAGAGCCAACTGCTCAACAGTGGACCAGATGTTTACATTACAGATAGTATTAGAAAAGGCTCCACAGCCAAAACTTTCTTTTCTTTTCAGCATGGAATAAACCAGTTACCTGTTCCTTTGCAGCCTACGCATGCTGAAGCACTTCTATATTAGAGAAGTGTTACGAGTATGGTACAGACTTGCATCATTTACAGTATATATTGATTTAAAAACGGCATATGACAGTGTGAATAGGAAAGGATTGTGGAAGAGTATGAGACAGTTTGGTATTCCAGATAAGTTAATAAAACTGGTCAAAATGACCACGGAGGAATGCACAGCAAAAGTTAGTTTCCAGGATAGTATCTCAGAAACCTTCAAGATAGACAGGGGAAACCTTCAAGATAGAACATAGTCCTAGAGAAGGCAATCAGAGGGATAGAAACTAACCCTGATGGGAATATTTATAATAGGCTCTCCCAATACCTTGACTATGCTGATGCTGCTATGCTATGCTGCTATGCTGACTAATAGCATGACTAAGCTGATGATGTTGCCCTAATAGCGCGAAGCGTTAATGCTTTGCAGAAGGCATTTATCGAATTTGAGGCAGGAGCCAAAGGACTAGGTTTACGGGCGAATGAAAAAAAGACCCACTACATGAGGACTTCCCGAGATCCAAGAGAACCAATCGATTTAAAAGTAGGACAGCACTCTTTCCGAGGCGTGAATGAGTGTAAGTATTTAGGAGCGATCGTCACAGCAGACATTAAGATCAGCATGGAGGTGAGTGCCACACTGGCCGCTGGCAATATGAGCTATGGGGCATTATATAACCAACTTAAGAGCCATAGCCATAGGATCTCAAGTAGAGTCTGTACCAGACCTGTGGTTTTAAAAATGTGCACCCTAACTAATGCTGTCGAACACCGTCTAAACACCTGGGAGAGGAAAGTTCTGAGAAAGATACAGTACTGTATATGGGCCTGTGAGGATAAGAGAAACAAGGAGAATGAGAACAAACAACAAACTGAGGAGACTGTACCAGGACCAAGATCTGGTTGCGACGATTAAGGCAGGACAACTACGATGGCTTGGGCACGTCCAAAGGATGGAGTGGGGTCGAGGCCCCCGAAGAGCTATAGAGGGACACCCAGGAGGAAGGAGGAGAAAAGGACGGCGAGATTGAAATGGCTGGGAGATGTGGATGTCACGATCGCTACTCCTCCTCTTAAGGGCACTCCAGCCCTTTCTCGTTCTACCTCATTCCCCACACCTGTCCCTTATTCCAGCCCCTCTTTAGTTCCACCTTAAAAGCCAGGCGTAGACGTCATCTGAGGTTCCTCATTGAATCGCGTTTCATGAATCTCCGTTATGCTTTTAACTTTCTGTTCCTGATTCCCTTCACCGGTTCCGACCCGTTTCCTGTTACCACCACCCCCCCCCTTTACACTGTGGTGGCATATTTACTCAAGAGAGACAGAAGAATCTCTGGACCAGAACAGAAGAAACCAAAAGAAAGGTTCACACTTCTATTAGACTTCACAACATAGGAGCCATTTAATCTTTTAAGCTATTTTAATACAATTGAAAAGTCTTGTAAAATTCAATGATGTAACAAACCCTGATAGAAGAATAAATAACAATAAAACAAGTATAACAGTCTAAGCACTTTGGCATGCCAAGCAGAACAAATGTATTACATTAAATCTTTTGCCAAAATGTCACACTTTTTTACAATGGTATAAATGAAATGAGCTGAGCTATCTCTTGGGAATGCAGGTCTTCTGTGGAAACAAAGGTACTGCATACACATGTACCTGCACTGTTTGATTTGATATAATTGAAACAGGGTGTGAACATTGAATGCCAGGACCAAGCCTTGCCATTTAAGGCAAAAAGGTGTTTGTGCTTTTAAACTTTCTAATAAATCTAAGACAAGATGCTGGCACAATGACTCAAAAACCTGGACCTAAAACTGCCTGCGGACACTGTCCCTTTATGTACAGCTGTGAAGGATTTATACTTTTTGTTGTTTCATTTGCCTATAACATGAAACAGTGAAAGAAGTAACTGCAATTACAAAAAGAAAAATATTATTTTGGCACCTTATGATCATTATCCCAAGTTTATTAGCCTTCTTGTAGTTTTTGTTTTCTTTATATGGGAATGACTTAGAATTTTAGCATATTTTTGAGGTTTTGTTTCCAAATGCCTGTTAACATAATACATACATACTGTATGTAATATACAGTGAATTTAATTCATTTAATTTTGTGTAACAAAAGCATGATATTCCCAAGTTTTAGAGTGATTGCAAATTTTGAATTCCTTGACACTTTATAAAATGGGATAATATAAAAGATTTTAATGTGAAGCAGGGAGGCAGGCACCCATCCTACTACCACATTCACAAACACCTCTGTGTTTCCTATCTCAACAAAAATGTATTTTCTCATGTGGAAAACTATCAAGAGATAAAAGTCACTCTCCCCAACAAATATGGACTTCATTCTTTCCATCAAAAGGATTTCCGTGCGTCTTTTGTTTTTTCGGAACATCTTTTTTCGATTATACAGCAAATGTGACATCTCAAATTGACACATCTAATGAATAATATACAATTGTTTCTGCCTTTAAATGGAATGTTTGGCTTACAAGACATTTCCGCTGGAGTACAGTATTCTGACATTACAATATTTTCTTTGAAGTCCACTAAGTTCTCTGTGACGTGATGGTGACTTCACTACATGAGCAGCAGGAAGGCAAGTAAATATCAAGATATCATCATACACTGCATTAATGTATGAGAATGGTGAACACTCACATGTCATTGAAACCTTTTGCTTAAGTGGGAAATTAAAATTATTTTTTACATTTACAAGTTACAATTTTAATTACAAAACAATGTTGAGGCCAGTACAGAGATCTATCTGTAAAGCCTAAATGGCTTTGTTCAAGTTTCTTCCAAAACTCTAGAGAAAAATGTTTTTAAAATCAATGTGTCTCCTTTATACTGAGATTCAGTGCATTAATTCAATAATAAGCATCAGCAGAAAAAAGGTGTAGTTTATATGTAGTAATAAAACAGCCTGTGACTTGAGGTTGGCTCAGATTTTAATTTCACTACAAAGCTGAGGTAGTGTAAGGTGTATATAACAACATTGCTGAAGACAAGCATTATATTCATCCATTTCTAAGGTTCTGACTCACAAGAATGCTATACTTAGACTTCAAGTATCAAAGTATTAAATTCCAATGTGTTGAAATAAAGCAGATTACACATAAAGCAAGGTATGAACACAATTTTAAAAACCAGGATTGTGTGGAATTCTACTGCTCTAGTAAAAAAAGAGTTTCTTTCAACATTTGATATTTTTTCAATATAATTCAATAATATATTTATTTATGCTGATATTTATTCAACCTAAAAAATACAATTCACTAAAAATAAATGGAAAAATATGGCAAAATAATAAGAATGTCATTCTGTTCCTTTTTGTGATTCGTGTATTGTATGTACTGTAACTTATCTCATTTGTTTCCACAAATGTGCCCTTCGCAAATTCCATTTTGTACAATTGGATCTTCAAAGTACAGACCTTATACATTCACTAGAGCGTGTGAAGCAACTACACAGTATGAAGGAGCACTTCGAGCAGCCACAAACTCATCACAGGAAAGCTTCTGATCTATTCATATTTGTCCAGTGCTGAGTGTTATCAAACATTTGATATGCAAGATGGAATACCCCAATAAACCACTAGAGATGTCAAAGACATACCATGAGTGTGTCTCAGATGCTACATAACAAAGCCAATGTCATAATGTCAATGAAATGAGATGGTTGGGGTGGCCAAATGTAAGGAGCCGACTGGAGATACATGGTTCAGGGGCACTCATCTCTGCAACTGCATTTAGATGGCAATATCAGCCACAAGAACCCTTTTGTGTGAGAAAGCCTCTGTGAGAGGCAGATGTCTTGCAGTCATTACATCTATATCAAGTGGGCATTCTTTCTCTGTCCTGTTCCTAGTTTCCCTGTGTTTTACTTGTTCTTCCGGTATGCCTTGTTGCCTGGGGCTTTATATTTCCGGGTCTCCCTTTCCTACTTGCTCAGCAATGGGATCGCTGTCTCGCTGTTCCCAGGCTCCCATGCGGCTGGTATCTCTGGTCTGGGCTCCCTTGCCCCTTAGGGTCCCCATTTGTTGTGACTCAATTTTATGTTCTGTCAGGGTTTATTTGTGTTGTGCGTGCTTTTTTACGTGTTTTGTCTATTTTTTTGTCTCACTCCTCCAGAGCCCAACTCGGACCCGCTTCCTCTACTCAATAAAGGTTTTTTACCTCTGAGGAGGGGGTAGCTCTCAGCCGTGGACTCCCGGAGGTTTCCTTTCAGTTAAATGAGGTTTTCCTCCCCTGCAGCTCATTTACTTTTTTGGGTGGCAGGGGCCACCCTTGAAGGGGGGAGTACTGTTACACCCTCTACATCCTAAGGGCGCTCCTTCTCTGTCCTGTTCCTAATTTTGCTATGCTTTACTTTTTCTTCCGGTGTGTCTTGTTGTCTGGGGCTTTATATTTCTAGGTCTCCCTTTCCTCCTTGCTCGGCATTGGGATTGGTTGTCGAGAGGCTCGCCTCACCAGGTCACCCCACATCCGCTACCTAAGGGCTTATGTCTCATCCTCGACTCTGGCCCCCGGCTCTCGTGACAATTACAGTTAGCTATCCAATATACTGGCACTGTAACTTGCATTCACATCCCTCATGTGATTTTGTGTAGATAATAGTATATACAGTTATAATGATAAATTTTATTTGCGAGTGTTTTTAACAATCTGAAAGTGCTGTACCATAGTACTCATAATACAGCAAGAAAAATAAAGTGGACAAAAAAAGAACAACAAACTAACTTTGCAAAACCAGGAGTGAAAGCTTAAATGAAAACATGGGTCTTTATGTGAGGTTTGAAAATGGTGATAGTTAAGGAGTCTTATGGATTGCTGTAATAAATTCTACAGATGTTGCTACACATGAGAAGGGTGTGCAATCAAATCTATGACCAAGTAAGATGACTACAATCACCCGAAAAAAGCCATGAAAGAGACGAAGAACTATACTCACACAATGTCTGTAATCTTAGACTGGCGCTAAACCTTTCGGCGCCTTATACAGTACGTGTGCAGGAGAACCTCAAACTCTACTCTAATATTTGTTGGAGAAAGGTGTCATTTACAGTGGTCAGGAATTATTTGGTGATATAGAGTACTTTTAGGTAGTGCACGAATTGCAGAACTCTGGACCTTTTGAAATATACAATGTCTAGTAATTTAGTACACTGGTCAGTTGCTATGGCTATTTCAGCATTAGGTTAGCAAAACAGGCATCTTAACCATGCAATGTTGCATAAGCTAAAAGATATCCTTATAACATTCCTAACATGTACTTCAAATGATAACACAGGGTTACAAGTGATACCAAGTTCTTCGATGGAAGGTCTGATTTCAGCATTCTCAGGAACAGCATTGAATTCAGCAAAGTGAGAAGCTAATGTTAGGAAATTAATGAGGTCAATGATATCAGTCTCGTCACATTTTACCTTAAGAAAGTGGCATTGTAATCATATCATAATGTCAGACAAGCACCTGTAAACTATGTAAAGTAAAACTTTAGAATCTGATTTGGTCTGTGTTACAGGTTCTACCCTCCATGTGGGTGATTACAAAGGTCTGCTTTTAAAAGAGCTTAATGATTGCCAAAGGCTTTATTATTTGCTTTTTCAGGTAAAATAATAGAAAACAATACAAAAAATCTTTCAATAGCACCATGGATGTCCTTCAAATACAAAACAAAAATAACTAATTGCACCCATGTGAGACTGAAAATTTCTTAACATTTTACCAATTAACTGATACCATCGACTCACAATTTATGCGCTGTCAACGTATGCAGTCAGCTCCAGAACATAAAAATATTGAAAAAATTAAAGCCAAGCACACCAATGAAAGCTAGTTAGTGAGCTTAAAAGGTCATCTTATTTACTTTTATTTACTGTTTTTTTACTTATATTTATTATCTTGAATTACTGTAAGAGGTTAGTAGGAGGTTTTTGTTAGGGTTATAGGGCACAATTTGACTAAATGTGAATTTGGCTTCATACTTAAAATCCCTAACCCCTGCGTTAGTTACTGTACATGTCAACTGTACTGAGTGTCATTCATCCCTGGTGTGGCTATTTACAAGTGATTTGAATCTAAATAGTGGCCTCTTTTGGTAGGTCGGCTATAACTGCCGTCCATTTTTAAACCAACCTGTCACTTTTCTCCCTTTGGCTATCACCAAAGCTGGTTTGTCTTCTGTGCAGTAAAGATGTAAGCCTCTTGACTAGATTACCATTGTAAATCCACATAAAGTATCTCTACATAACAAGCCCAGGTAGTCATAACTCTCATTTCAGTTACTATACTGTATATAAGCCTGATTCTAATTTAAACCATCCCATGAGTTGGTCTGCACTTTGATGGCCCCAAATTTGAATAAACAATGTTACAATAATTGACAATTTGTAAATTTATTTAATAAGGGTAAAATATTCATACTACTCCAAGTATATGTAAGCTTATTCTGAAAAATACAAAGGGTAGGTACTGTCTACTGCCTTACAACACCATGCTCTGCAAGATTGGACATATTACTAATTTAATATACAGTACTGTACAGAGAAACATGCCACAGAAGTGCTGCAATAACTATCAAGCCACACTTGATTTATTTCTATTCAATTGAGTGAGAGGAAGCAGTTTCAAGATATTAAAATCCATGAACACTAAAGTCACTTTAAACACTTTTTAGTCTAGTCTGAATAAATGAAAACAAGCAAGTGTCAAAACACATTTGTGAACATACATTATTGACCAGTTGTGGGGCTTTGCTAATGACCTTAGTGGAGGACACAGTCCACTGTTTGTCATAAATCCTGCAAGCTGTCAATATTCTACAGCATTACAAGATAAACTAGCACATGTTCCAATAATTGTGACCTCGATCAATGGGAATCAGGTTTTGCTTCCCTTGTGCACAGGAAAAGAGAATTGTGACAAGATGTCAGCCATACAGATATGTGGGATTTGTGAGAGCTATTTGTCTTTTCATGAACCCTCATAATCAAGCAAACATTCATACAAAACATGTAAACTAATTCAAGGTTTCAATGTACAGTAGGTGTTATTTTTATATTATTATATTTCATTATATATACATGTATACTGTACATGTTTTCACTTATGCTTGCCAAAGACTCTCTTTTTACTGTAGGTGTGTTTGGTGGGACACTTTAACATCATATTGTATAACAACATTCATAATCATTTATGACTACTGTTCCAAATGGTCAACAGGTCCATACAGTATGTATTCACAAGCACGTTTGTTTTTTTACATTTGTAGCCTGCTTTCCTTGTAGAGATGTTTTGTGCAAAATACAGCTGATATATGTACAGTAAGCGAACTTTAGTTGAAAGATTTTACTGTTTTGACCTGTTTTGATCAAAATATTCCCTTCACTGAAAACTGCTAAATATATATATAAAAAGACCTATGAGGCCTATATACTGCCAATGAAAAATAAGTCATTTTTGTAATTTTACCATGATCTTTCAACACGTTTATAATAAAATTATTTTTATATGTCTTTGTTGTGAACACACAAATAACAACAAATATAACTTGAAAAATAGTGTGATGACTTCTTGAATTTACGAAATGTAAAAGATCTCATTCACCGTAAGGAGAAAACATTCAAAATAGCCACCAGAGATCACATAACAGCTGCAGTCGGCATTTTAATGCACTTCATGCAATTACTAAATTGCTAACCTGTTTCTAAGGACACCAGAAGGATCCAGATGGTTATTCTGATTTAAGAGCACGTAACTGTTACCACTATGATATTACAGTTCCAAAATGTCGGCCAGCAAAGAGAAAGAAACTGTAACATGAATCTTGAAGTGCTTAACTGTTTTGGACAGGGAAAATTCCCTCTGAAAATCATTTCTTCATTGTTAACAAGCTCAACATACTTGTCCAGACACAGAAACATCTTACTTTACATAATTCAGACAAGGCTTTCTTAGAATATCATTTTAGACCTACATGAAATACTAATTTATTAAATGAATGTGAATAATCAAGACAAGGAAAACTAAATCTAAGTACAGTTACTGATATTTTTTGAGTGTGTGTAACTATACTATCTATTCACATAGTGTTCTGGATTTCCTATTTTATTACATGATATACCACCTATTAAATGTAATTAACAGTCATTGTACCTTCACTACTGTACATCCCTGTTTGGCAAACCATATTAATTACCCTTTGAGTATATTATTAACCATAATTATCTAAAATGTAATAGCTGTGATTATTGTACACTGCATTACACATCTGTTCTCTTGAGAAGAATATTGTCTCATTTAAACACTGGTGAATACCTTGGGGATGAACTGGAATGATGAATTAGTAAAAGACTTCTAATACCAAGGAGACAATGAACTACAGGAGAAACTGTATTAATCTAGCCATTGTTTTAAACCAAGGTGGAAAGTTTCCCTCTTAGGATTCCAGTTGTTATAATGGCCATGATGGGACGTTCATCCTGTTGAATATATTGTGAACATGTCTTTTGTAAAATTATCATATGTTCCAATATTTCTCATACAGTATCATAGTGTGAGTACAAAAATCAAAAACAAGTATGGGAAGTCTACGCAAAAACATATTGACTAATAAGGTTCCATTTAGCTGGTGGGTGAATCTGGGAAATAATAAAGAAACAGATGGTATAACATAAAATAGCAAAATGATGATTTTCTATAGATTTTCTATGAGACACTAACAAAGCATTTTCTCTTCTAGTCCCAAAGGTCAGAAAACATATAATTGCATTTACAGATGAACAGTGGGGCAAATGCATAATATTGATATCTCCAAAATTGAAAGGGGGTGAGGTAAAAAGTTTTGTGGGGCTTTGCTCGCTTTTTTGGTAATGTTTCATTTATTGTTTGTCAAAATCTGATATAGTACAGTACATAAAACTGAAATAGAATCAGGTCAAATTTGATGTTGAAAAAAAACAGTTCCAGATGATGCTGCATTCACACAAGTATGAAAATAAAGACTGCAAAGGTTTTTTCTTTCCAAAGAAACTGATGCACTTATGTTACTAAAGATCTGAAACAGGGGAGAAACAATTCCAGCAATAATCCAAAAGACAGTTCAGTAGTTTGGTCAGATACTATTAAGTGTGATATAGCCTAAATGTACAAGAGGTTTGTTTGGAATAAATCACCTCTGAGGGAATGGTACTGTGAGTGTAGGGATGAGACTAACTGAACCCCCCACCTTAGTTATGCAAGGAATGAGCAAGGGAGATGCTGTAAGGGTGATGATCTGAGAGAAAGGAAGTACATGAGGCAAAATATCTATACTGTACATAGGAGAGCATAAGTGGGCAAGAGATAAATTTCATAGTAATTTCTCCATAGGATTCACCACTAACATCTTTCAAATGAAAAAAGCTAAAGGAGTTGCCCTCATATTTCTATGGCTTTCCTGCAATCACATACTGTGCTGTCATACTGTATAGTCACAAACATTGCAAATGTAATGCCAATCCATCGTGAGAATTGTTTTCTCTCACACTTGACATTTACATACAGTAGTACTGCACATCTGAATACCAACCACACTTACAAATGATTACAATAATGTTATGCATGCTTCAACTGAATGGCATTTGTACATTCTATAACCAGTAAATATGAAAATAGATAGTTTAGCCAGCAGCTATATCACCCTGCAACCCACTGAAGCTAAGCAGGTGTGAACCTGGTCAGTACTTGGATGGAGACCTCCTTGGAAAGATAAGGTTACTGCCGGAAGAGGTATCAGAGGGGCCAGTAAGGGATGTGCACCCTGTGGTCTGTGTGTATAGAGATGGGGATACTATACTGTAAAAAAGGCACCATCCTCTGGATGAGGCATTAAACTGAGGTCTTGACTCTTGTTGTGCATCTCAGTTTGCTCCAGGAAATGCTCTGCCATATACAGTCAAGGGTCAGCAGGTCATACTGTAAATGGAGAATTAGTTAATCAAAGGAACAAGAAAAGGTTATTGCAAAAAAGAAAACCACAAGTCTTCTAGTTTGCTCTAATGACTTGAGATAAGGTTTTGTTTGCAGTAGGTCTCATTTAGAATATCATATATATCTTTGGTCACTAGAGTCAGATCCAGACAGGCAGCCTCTCTCACTCTTCTTCCATCAGAGCCAGGAGCCTGTCAGGCTGTGTCTCCTACTTTGTAGTCTCAGACAAATAAAACTTTCTCACCAAATTATTCAACTTTCTTATTGTGATTTCTTATCACTTCTTTTCTCACACCAGTTCACTTATTAACACTCTGAATTCACTCTCTAACACACATACAGATAACTTTTTCTCACCCTAGGGCACAAGAACACAGGAGCGAGGACCCACTGCAGTCTGACAGACCACTAAGGATCGCACTCCGCACTTCCGGCTCCACAAACCCACCAGCATATCCTCTTACCATGGTCAATTTTTTTTTTCTTTCGAACACGTCTGGAATCCTAGATCTGACATGCTGCTCCTTCCCTGGGAAAGACAGCACCTCTTCAACTGAGGGTCTCAACACTCTGCAGTTCTTTCTTCACAAACGCACTCCTCTCACTTCGTTCACAGCTGCAACATCTGCAGTCAATCTCACTCAGACATCCCACTGTGCTGCTTCTCCTGTAACTATAAACATAAACCCAGCACACACTCGTAGTCTACTGTAACTAATGGCTTCTGCAGCCTACAGTAAGTCCACAGCAATGAGTCCACTGCTCAGCCGTGCCTCATCTCTGACTACTAAGGTTCTGAAGAGAGTTTAGGCAGGTTGTTTTAAAAGTGGAGGCTTACAGCTGCCACTTATTAAGGCACCAACTCACAGTAGCAAACATTTCCCAGATGGGCACCACCTGATGGCCTATCCCAATGCAATGTGTTATATAATTAATATTGTACCTTAATTCAGAAGCAGATTTTACCTCTGAAAGGGTAAGTGGGGTTGCATGCCTTTGTACAGGAGATTGTGGGTTCAAATTCAGGGTGAGATACCTCTGATGCACCCTGGAGGAAAGTACTGTACTGCACCTCACCTATCTTGCACCAATAAAAAATCAAGCTTTATACAGTATATAGGAGCAAATGTAATTAATTTTGGTGAGTCAAATTAATTATGTAACAGACCTCATATTCAGATCTCTTTCTATCCCTGGTACACATTTAATCATTTAAACATTTAATTATGAAATTATTTGCTTTACATTGCTGAAATTCTACCTATGGCAACATGATGTCATGTACAGTATAGGTTTTATCAAACACAAAATAAAAACAAATTGCAGCACAATCTTGCCTTTAAATGTGTAGAACTTTCAATGATGAATGAGTTTTTTTTAGCAAATTTAATGCATTATTTAACAAATGCTGTAAAATCTTTAAACTGCTACATTTTCATTTTTGACCTTTGAAACATACCATTTGAGTTATATTTTTGTGATTGATATTACTTTTTGAAACATCTTTAACAGAAACACTGACCAAAACTGGTTTTTGGATAGAAATAAATGTTCTATTAAAGGCAACAGAGACACAAGCTAAGTAATCTCCCACTGAGTTAAATTTAAGAGAAGGTGCTGCTGAATTTGTATTGTATTTAGTGTGTTTTGGTGGGGCAAAAATGTCGTGTTTTAAAAAACAACACTGACTATGCCACAAAACATTTCTTGGCTTGTGACATAGCCTTGTTAATTTAGCAAGTCTGCAATCAATTGAGTGATGCTTACGATTTTTAAAAATAATTGCTGTGCACTGCTCACATTACATTTTCCATATTTCACTGCCCTGCCAACTAAATACAGAGCCAATTGAAGGAAGCTTTTGCCAGGTATAAAATCATATGGTCTAATACAGAGGTAGTTAACCTTGACACTTCAATTCCATTGCAAGTCTTTGGTCCAGCTAATGATTTATTATCACTGTGATCTTCAGCACCTAGTTTAATTAAGCAATTAAGGATGAATTCAGTAATGAACTTATTAGAAAGTTCAAAGTCCTGTAATGGCATGGAATGGAATTGCCAAGGCTGACAGTCATGGTCTAACAAAAAGGACACAATTCCAGTCCTGGAGAGCTGCTGTATCTAGAGGTTTTTGCTCCAGCTCTGGTCTTACCTCTTAACTAGACCAATATTAACTTTCCCCTGGTCTGTAGGACAGTGCTTTTCCAACTGCTGTGGGGGATGGCTGTGTCTTCTTTGTTCTCCAGCCACTTTCTTCATCACAAGCAAATTGATTTTAATTTTCTATTTTACAAGTGGTTTTAAATTCACTTTCAGCTTTACAAAAGGTGTGTGGGGTTTATATAATTGGGATCAATGCTGTGCCAAATCCTGAGCTTCAGAATTCTTCTCATACAGGTGGGCCAGCTGAAATGTAACCAACTGGACTTTTGCAGAAAGAAAAAAACAAACACTGTGTATTTGATACATTCATTCCCATCCTTGTCACTTCTAAATTGATTTAATTTCTTTTAATAGGAAAACAACTTAATAATTTCAAGTGGAAGATAAATTACATACATTTCTGTATGCTGAGGTTCTATACCTCAGTCTTTTTGAAGCCAAGGACTGCAGAAAAAAATCTAAATAAGTAAGCAGATCAATTACATGAATCAGTCAAGACCAGTGATCGAGGGCCAGATGGAATAAAAACTAGCTGACACAGCAGTCCCTCAGGACCAGGATGGAACACCATTGCTTTAGGGGACGGAGCTATCCGGACTGCACTCCTCCATTCCTTTAATACAAGAATCTCCAATCCTGGTGCTGGAGGGAAGTGAACAACCAGTGTCTGCAGGTTCTACTGTACTGTAGGTCTCCTGAAAGCAGCACCATGTGGAGACCTAGGGGAAGTTGTTATATTAGTACAATTAAGTCCATAACAACCTGTAACAAGCCCTAAACATCCCTTATGAGCCAGTATTGGGAAGTACCACAATTAGGAAGTCCAGCTCTATGGTCACCACAGAGTTACGCTTCAGACAATTTAATAACATCAGATTTCATGAAACACTTGACAACTTTTCATGGTAATATTGAATTTTTTCAAAATGATTTTCTCACATCATATTTTCTCACAACATATACACATTTGTAAATATATTTTGGTTTGACATTAATAGGGGGTTTCTACAGGATATGACGACTGTGATAGAGCAGGTCTGAAAAAGGAACTGCAAAAGATTTTATTATAGCAATATATTTATATATAGACTAACTGTTAAGAAGAATAAACCCTGCAAAAAACAGATTTTTTTTCTTGTTAAACCTGTCTGCATTACAGAGCTTGTAGCTAATTGCTAACTTGGTTTGTTTAGAGTAACACCAGGGTGTACAGTAAAAGAAACACTGCAGCTTCTAAATGCAGCACTGATTTTGGACTTAATTAACACAGTTGAGCTGTGAGACGTTTACACCGTGAATGTAAAGGAACAGCAGATTAATGACATTTCAGAGGCTTCATGTGATCCTGCCTGAAGATCTCTTCAGTCTACAATGCTTTAAGATTCTCAATAGAAGTGCATGATGGAAGACTTAATACTTATTCCTTACACTTACTGTGCATTGCGCTTTTCTGGACACTCCACTCAAAGCACTTTACAGGCAATGAGGACTTCCCTCCACCGCTACCAATTTGTAGACCCCACCTGGCTGATGTGATGGCAGCCAAAGTTTTCCAGTACCCTCACCACCCATCGGCTGTCATTGGGGAGGAGAGCAGAGTAATGAGGGAAATTCATAGATGGGGATTATTAGATGGCCATGATTGGTAAAGACCATGTGGGAACATGGCCCAGACACCAGGGTAATACCCCTACTCTTTTTGAGAAATGCCCTGGGATTTTTATTGACCACGGAGAGTCAGAACCTTGGTTAAATGTCTCTTCTAAGGACGACACCTTTTTTACAGTATAGTGTCCCCATCACTATACTGGGGCATTAGGACCAACACAGACTGAAGAGTTAGTGCTCTCTACTTGTCTCACTGTCAGCTGGTACAGTACATCTACACTACCACTACAAAACTACACACTTTACTTCAGTATTCCCACAGCTCCCCCCTCTACTCCACTCTATTTACATATATCAAGACTAAACATTAGTCTAGTTTAATTATGTCTTACGTAAAGATAAGATAAGATAATTTTGCAGATTCTTCTATCAAATTGAAATATACCTGTGATCATTATTTAGAGTATCACATATGTCTGGTAACAAAATGCCAAAAATTATATATTGAAACTAAATAATTTATGTATTTTGTGACTGCTCTTGCTTTCTCAGGCTTGAGTTCATACAAAAAATAAAATAAAGCAAGCTGCATTACAGTGTAGGAGAATTAGTGTGAATTTAGAAACAGCAGTTCAGCTCCTGGGAGGTATTTTTTCAAGAGTTTTTTTCAAAATTCTCAGAAGATGACTCTTTGTTTCCCGTGTCTTTGAATTCTGTTATGGAAGCACAGCATTTTAGAGTTATGCTTCAAATAATTTAAGGACATCAGATTTCATTAAATTCTTGACAACTTTTCATGGTAATGCCGAGATAATTTTCAAAATGATTTTCTGACATTTCATAGTTTGTCTGTTACATAATATAAGATTCAGTACTGGAAGTGAGTCATCATTTGGCCTTTCTTGAAGGGAAAAAAGCAAAACCTGATAAATGAAAACATATTTCTCTTTAAATAAATAAACCCAAAACATGATTGAACTCACTGATATTCTACCAGTTAGGTTCAGTTTAAGTAATGGTGAAAGTTGAAAAAATACAATTATTGGTTCTTTTTTAAGAAACATTTGTTAACATAATACAACCTACTATGTTTTCTCGAAGGGGAGAATTGTCCTGATATCTTTAGTGTTCTGCTTCTATTTCCATTTTCACCCCCTCTCTTCATGAATTCTCCTATCTACAATTCACAAGCATTTGTATTTTGAACACCAGCAGGTTAAACTGATAGTTCAAGTGCTTTCTTATCTGCTGCAACTCAGCACATGCTCCACACAAGTGCCCTCCTTCTCAGAGGAGCTCCTTCCATGAGAGCATTGATTTATACCCTCTTCAAGTGCAATAGAGCTTTGCTAGGGGTCACGTGGTGGTGCAGTGGCGCAGTGGACAGCTTCACTACTGTGCAGCATGGGGGCTCTGGGTTCAATTCCTAACCTGGGGACCTATCTATGTGGAGTTTATATGTTTTCTCTGTATTCATGTGGATTTACATGTTTGTGTAGGTTTACTCCAGATATTATGGAGTCCAAATATCTACTGATAGGTTAATTTCTGGGAAGATTGGTCCTGATTTGAGTATGTGCACATCTGTGTCTGTCTGTGACATGTGATTGGCTGGCACCTCATCCAGGTTGTATCCTGTCTTGTGCCTGTTGCTTGCTGGGATAGGCTCTGGCTCCCCCGGGACCCTGAATTGGATGAAGTAGCTAGAAAATGGATGGATAGAGAGATAAGTTCTTCTTTATTCTCATGACTATTATCCTACTTAATTAGGACAATTGATTGCTATGGTTTTACTGTATTCATTTTTCATCATGCTTGTATCTTATGTACTGTATCTATCTCACACCCAGCTTCCTTATTTGTCTAAATTGCAAGGATTGCTTAAAGCTACAAACTTGTTTTTTTTTCATATTAAGCATGTATGTTTCCTATTTGTTAAGGGGTTGATGTTGTGTTAAATGTTTTTTGTTGTGTTGTGCCTTTTACTGTACATGCATGAAAGCAAGTTTCCCACTTGGGACAATAAAGGAAGGAAGTATGGAAGACTTTCTCACAGCTATGCAAAGCAGTGCACCTCCTGTGCTGAAAACCAGCATGAATTGCTTGGATGTAAATACACAGCATGGAGGCAAATAAAGCACATACACAGCTTGTACAGCATGGGTCCTCTCACAGTTAATATTCAGTGGGTCTGCTGCAGAAAACACCATCAAAATGCTGACAGAGGGAAGGGGGTTGCATGTACATGATACGACAGGTTTTGTATTTATGAAGAGCTGCTGGGCAATTCAGTATGAGAATTAGCTGAATTGTCTGCTTTTTGTACGTTTTGTATTGACCCAAAACAATCAGACCTTTCTGTAGCTTTACTGCAGCAGGTAAATCTGATTTTGTTGATCATTTAATTTCAGGCCTTCTTATTAATTGTTTAACAGAAATTTGAGAGGAGGTCAAATTCTAATTTGGCTCTACTTCTCTCTTATGTATACTGTAAATACTCACTGGCTGCCTTTAACCCTGTGAGCATCTTTTGTAGCCCCCCTTCCTCCACCTAAATTGCACCCTTGTAGCTGTCTCCCTGGTTCATTCCTAGAAAGTGAGGGGTGTTGTGACAGCAGTGATCTTCAGCCAGAAATGGCATGTCTTCAGCCAGGTGATTTAACGCCAAAGTATTAAGTACACTATTCCTTTATATTCGTTGGCTAATTTCATCATTAAATGAATTTTACCAAGATACAGAATTTGCTATTCATGGCGAAGTTTCATGGACTTTTTTTTTCCATGGAGCACAAAGTAGGTAATGGGAAATCTTATCTTTCAAAACTAGATTTTTAAAACCTAAAGGCAAAGACTGGGATTCAAGATGGTGTTAAAAAGGGTGAATTAAAAGTGTTCATATTCAAAAGTATATTGAAGAGTGGAAATTCTTGTGACTAAGAAGTGCTTAAAACTGTACAGACGTACAGTAAACGTACTGTCTGAAATCTTAAAAAAATATATACTGTACCATGGCTTCTTACAAGAAACAGCTTGATAAGATACTCTGATCAAATAAATACTACCAAGCAAATAAGCTAGATGCACTGAACGACCTCCACATATTTGCTTTTTTATGTTCTAATATTTTATGGTCACAGTAATTCCAAGTATAATTTTAAAAACTCAAGACCTCCTTCAGACAAAATCACTGAGGTGTACAAGGACATTGAAAAACCCTGTAAAACTTCATATGGCCCTGTTATTCCTGAGATATGTTATTCCTGACATATCTTGAATATCTGCTTTGAGATATTTTTTTTCAAGAGTAAATGAAATATGCCTGTTTGAAATTGGTATTCTGAATATACTTGTTGTTTGATTTTAGGATCACCTATTCCAAGCATATTCTGTATACAACTTATATCATTCACTGTGGAATACTGTGTAGGTAACAGCCTTTTCAAAATGTTTCTGTTAGAGATAGCTCCAATAAATAAGGCTTTTTAGAAATTCTAGTCTGTTTAGAAATAAAATGGATGACATTGCAATTGCACAGTTTCATTTATTTTGAGTATACAATCTATGATATCTCTCACATCTGTCATCATTTCCATGTTCAATTCTGTAAAAAAGTCAAATAAAACAAAACAAACAAAGACCCAAGAAAAGAGACTACAATAACTGTCTATAAAAATTCAGAAAAGTCAGTGTTTTAGAGTCAGTCCAGCACATTTGCAGTATCCAACATAATCACACCAAATTGGCAGCATTGACCTCTGCCAACGCCAGACCACAAACAGGCAGCGAATGCCATCCTCCAAAGCCTCAGCAGGACCCACAGTTTTCAACAGCTGGCAACTGTAGCAGAAAGGTGGCAATGAAGTGCTCCTATAGGGTAATAGGGCTGGCAGGGCTGTGATGCCAAAACAGTCCACTGGAAGAGGTCTGATTCATGAAAGGAATGGCAATGAAACATTCCCACAAGTGATGACCAAGTTGAAATGCACAAAAGTATTACCATACAACCATAAAACACTGTAACTAATACAAACAAATTAAATAATAACAACCTAGTTTGTGACAGCAAAACCCATGCCAGCATGCTCTCAGGATAACACGAATTGGGTGATTGAGAAGAACCCAAACTGTCAATTCAGCTGTTTAGAAATCTTTAATGCACTTTGAAAACGTGATCACGAAATGTCAAGGTAAATTATACATGAACTGTCAATATGAACTGTTGTAGTAGCTAATCCATTACATTTACCAATCAAATCTCATCGACTCATTGTCAGGTGTCCTATTTACAGTATTACAAAGTACAGAGATGTAAGGATTAGCTTAAAACAGAAAAGCTACAATTTCAGTAGATGATCCCCATAGAATTATGCTTTTGTATAAAGAAAAACTGAGCAAATATACACTTTTCCACAGAGGCATTTATACTTTTTTAGAATAATTTTGATTATTTTCTTGTTGAAAATAATAATTAATAATTGCTTACATACAGTATATACAGTATAGTGCTTTTGTTGACACTCCACTCAAAGCACATTGCAGGTAATGGGGATTCTCCTCCACCAGGACTAGAACATTCACCACACATCAGCTATCAGAGGGGAGGAGAACAGAGTAATGAATCAAATTCATAGATGGGGATTATTAGGAGGCCATGATTGGTAAGGGCCAATGGAAAATTTGGCCAGGATGCTGGGGTTACACCCCTACTCTTTTTGATAAAACGCCCTGGAAGTCAAGACCTCAGTTTTACTTTCATCTAAAAGACAGTGCCTTTTTACAGTATACTATACTGGGGCATTAGGACCTGCACGGACCCCACTAACACCTTCCATCTTCCAGCAGCAACCTCAGTTTTTCTCAGGAGGTGTCCCATCCAGGTACTGACCAAGTTCAGATCTGCTAAGCTTCAATGGGTTGCCAGTTGTGAGCTGCAGAGTGATATGGCTGCTGGCATAATGGAAATGGCATCGTGGCTCAGTGGTTAGCATTGCCACTTAACAGGTCTGTTAGGTCTGGGGGGCTGGGTTCAAATCCTGGGTGCTACTGTATCTACATGGAGTTTGTATGTTCTTACTGTGTGTGCATAGGTTTCCTCCAGGTGCTCCTGTTTCCTCCCAAATATACAAATATATACTTGTAGATGAATTGGCATCTGGGAAAATTGTCCAAGTACAGTATGTGTGTTTGTGTCTGTGTGTGCCCTGTAATGGACTAGCATCGTGTTGAGGGTGTATCCGGCTTTGCACCAATTGCTAGATGGGATAGGCCCTGTCTCCTCCATGAACTGAATTGGATCAAGATGTCTTTTTTATTAACTTTTAAACTATATTTCAAGTAGTTAGGATCTTGTGCAGAAGGAAAAAAAGGTGTGTTACATGTTGTATGTTATTCTGTTTTGTTATGTTTTATTGACTAGCACACACAGATTTTGAATCCCCAAGCAGTTAAATTCTTTTCTGTGCAGGGTCTTTGTTTAGAAGAAACAGCAAGAAATGTTTTTCAAAGAAGAATAAGAAGAAATACAATGCCATAATAGCAAGCCAAGTAAGTGGAAAAGAAAAACATAATATTTTAAATGATGCTTTCTTTTTATCGGCTTATATTACAGTAACTAAATTTACCTACCTTTCAAACTTCTTAAAGTCCTTTTTGCTTTTCTATAATGATAATGGTCCAGTGCATTTTCCGAATGAAATTTAATGTACTGTAATTCTTTTAAAGGTAAATGTAGGACTACTCCTGTTTTTGTTGTAAAGAAATACATTTCTGTTGTAGTTACATTTTGAAAGACTGCTTGAAACTGGAATTCCTATTGAAATGACCACATTCCCCTAATACTTTACTTGGTCTTTTTTTTCTTTAAGTGAAAAGGCAAATATTTTTGCCACAACTAAAGATGTAATGTAATTTGTACAGTTGAGAATATATTCAGAAAAAGTGAGAGTCAAAACTATAATGACTGGATTGTATGAAGTGAATTTAATGTATTTTGTGCTGATTATAAATGTATATTTTATAGAAATTTTAAAACTATTTTTAAGATGAGACATGAACCACACGATTGTGACAGCATGGTCATACATTGTGTCCTAAAAACTGTTTCAAGAATTCTAAACAAACTTTTTCCTCATGAAAAGATACAATGGGACTAAATGGAGAAAAATAGCAGTATTCAAAAGATGGGGAAGTTGTAATTTAAAAGATTTGGACATCTTAAAGTAATATAGATACATAAGCTTTACATAAGCAGAGAATTATTCTGAACTACAGGTATGTCAAAGTACAGTAGATGAGTTGGAGAAGTCCTTCCATTTTATAACCACTTTACTATTATTGTATATAACAGTACAGGGTCATGAGAGACACTGAAACCTTGCAAGCAATGGGCTCCAGGTAGGATACACCCTGGACAAGACTCCAATTCCTTGCAGGGCACACAGAAAAACACACACACATCAGAGCACATTTTTACAGAAGCCAATTTACAAGAATGTCTTTGGACTGCGGGAGGAAACCTGAGCACTTGGACGAATCCCACTAGAACACAGCAAGAACAGATAGCACCTATGCAGATAGCACCCATGTCTGCATTTGAACCCAACTAGAGTTCATTTAAAATGTTTCAGTCAAACATTTCAACCCCATTAAGCCCCACTGAGCCTGGCAAACAAACTACCCCACAGCCAGCCTGTGCCACACCTGTGACACCACTGAGTACAACCTAGGCTCTATTTTCTCAAGCCAAGACCAGAAAAGCAACACTGATTTGACTTATTATCTGTTTCATTGTTTCAATTAAGACATTAAGATCTTTGATTAAATGAAAAGCAGAACTAAACACAGCCCTCAAAGACCAGGGTTACGTATTCCTGAACTACTGTAGCTACAAGGGCAGTTATTAACCAAGGTCAAGTAAAGGGAGCACATTGAAGAAGACATGGATGACAAAGGGTCACCTGCTGAGTGGCTTCAGTAAGTCTGCAGAACAGGGTGTGAAGCTCCCAGTTCAGGTTCAGGGGTTGTTAATATATCTTATAAAACTGTGCAATCATTGGTAATGCAGAATTGCAAAATGGGACATTTTACTGTATATTGATTTGTAGGGGGGATTCTGAAATTGAGTGAGATTTTCATTCCGAAACTGAGTGCCTCAAGTGAGCTCCACCCCCTAACTCATCCTACATGTATCAGAAAGGTTTTCACACCAAGGAAACAAGTTACAGTACATTTAGGAAAATAAGATTGTGTTTTTATATGTGAGGGATATTTTTATTACTACCAGAAAGACACTTTTATCTTTGTGTTATCTGGTTTAGAAAATTGGTTACATGAAAGTGTCCGTTTTTGAGGGGACAAGTGAGGGTAACTGTAGACATCTTTGCAGTCTGTGTAATAATTTTCTGATAATGATGTATTTTATATTTTGTTTTTCATTATTGTAACAAAAAAGCCTTTGTTTGCTTTTTAAGTTTGTCTCTTGTTTCTTAATCTTCCATTACTCTGTACTAAACATTTACAAACTATATTGCCATCCTCAGAATCATTCCTGACTGTTTAGTGCTTTTTATTAACTTTATTTATTTGTATAGTTTTAAAAGTGCAGTTAGATTAACTATAACAAGTAAATTCTAACAATTGATGTCAGTATGGGATCACACTAAAATGTAAAACAGTATTGATGCCATCGGTTCGAGCTTGCTTAGTATACGTTGTTAGTCTGCTGTGACTGGGATTTCCCCAAAGCCAAGACGCAACTGACTGAATGGTGTTGGGTTAAGGAGTGCTTCAGTCAGTAATTCTTAGGACTTGCAGACTTCCTGCAAATTTTCAAATCTGCAAATGTGTAGCATTGTCAGTGAGCTATGTGCCTTGCCACTAACTGGGGCTAATGCTTTTATTCAATACTGTGAAATTTGTAGCTAATGGCAAATAGCTCCGCTAGGTAGGTGTGTCAGAAGAGTGTGTGATGATCTAATATTCTCCAAAACTAGTAAATATGTATCTACAATCATGAACTAAACTTTATTAAACATGTTTGCAATAGTTTAACAATCAAGAATTGTGAACGTAGACATTTTATGCTCAAAATACATTGGCCAAACATTCTTGATGAGTTGAAACTTTAAGACAGAGTTGCGCTGTGTGCTGTGAATGTTCAGGCGCACACAGAAAGGGGAGAGGGCTTTGCTTAACATTTTGCTGAAAGCAGCTATGCAAGAAAGGTAAACCTCTTCACCTTTTAAAATTTAAAAGGTAAAACAGGTAGGAAAAACACAGTTCATCCTGGCTATAGCATTTTAAGCTTGGATATTCAGAAGGTTGACAAAAAAGTCCAGCTGTCTCAATTTCTTTGATCAGACAGACAAACAATTGGTCCTCAAAACAATATCTTTGACAGAATTCTGTTCTCTAATAATATACATTGTTACAACTGTACACACACAAGGAAAAAAGTGAAAAATAAATTAGAAAGACATTGGAAAGCAGCAGGAAGCTGGAGTATAACAGAGAAAACCTATGCGATTATGGGGAAAACATGCATATTTCATACAGAATGCACAGAGCTGTGGACCAGAAGTACTGACTGATATGCCAAAGTGCCTCCCTAAAATTAAAATTTGAAATGCAAAACCAGTAAAACAGCACAGGTAAGTTCAGAAATACACCTCTGTCTTTCATCTTCGCCTCTCCTATAGTACATATTAATTAAGCAGCACAAAAACTGTCAGCCAGCTACACCACAAACAGACCAGTCACACACATTATATATCTCAGTGGATGTGTAGCTGCACAAAACCCTTTCTGATGAAAAGTTAACAAATGCAAATGATGTAATGGCAGCAGAAATGAAGCACATCCGTTGAGATTGCTTTGCACTGATGTATAACAGTATTTATTTATGTTGATATAGCTCCTTTAACGATTGAGTACAAAGTGCTTTACATACAGGAGGAGATTCAATCTTTCTGCATTCGCCAGATGCCAAACTCACCTGGGTGATGTGTGGCAGTCATCATGTGCCAGCATCCTCCTGCACAGCATGTCAGGAGGAGAAAAGTGAGAACTCACCATTTGAATCACAGGGATTTTTTTTGATGGGCCAGATTGTGCAAGTGCACATGTTCGAATTTTTTCAGCACACCTGGTTTAACACCTCAATTTTTACAGATAAACTTCATATTATAATTCTACAGTACATGTGAAAACCAAAATCTGTAATTGCAGCTAGGTTATTAAATCTGTCAAATTGTGGCTAGCACATAGAGGGAATCTTACAAAAGTAATACTGATTCTAAGCAGATACTTTAAATAAGTACTGGAGATTTTGGACTTCAGAATGTCACCGTTTGCATAATAAACATACTGTAGCTTTGCATCCCCTTCTTTTGCATATACCTGTAGACATGTTGAAACCTGCTATAATCTCCCATAAAATGATAATATAGTTGAAGAATAGTTTCAAATGAGAGGAAACCATTTGGCCAAACCAACCCATTTTGTAGTAGGTACAGTAAGTTATCCAAGGAGATCTAATGTTTTGTTTTACAAAATGTAGAATCGCAGTCAATTTTTATATTAACCACCGTGGCTGTGCGACCACACACAGAGGAGAGTGAGACACTGTACTGACTTCCCTGACCTGCCCATCTTCCAACTATTCTTCTTTTAACATGCCACAGGCTAGGTAGCCTTGTACCAGAGGTTCAGTGCCTAATGGATGAGAAGAAGGACTTGCGAGTGTCCCTGAGGCGGCAAGGGTCACTGTGTCTCTGAGAGCTGAGAAAACCCTGAGAAAACTAATCTCACTCTACCCAATTGTTCATCACTACTTGAGGATTTCCTGTTACAACTGGCTAGTGACAAGTTTGAGGCTCAAACCCATGATCATAGAGTGAAACCCGCTCTGTGTCTTTATGGGTTGAGCCCTAGAGATATGTTGTAAAGAAGCTAGAGAATTTGCTTCAACAACATGCCTGGGTAGCATTTTCCATACTGTCACTACACGTTGCATAAAGAACTGCCTCCTGTTCTCAGTCCTAAACACACTTCACTTGTTCTATACGTGTTCTCTGGGATAACATTTACTAGCTAAGACCTTGACTTCTACATGCCTACTGTGCGATATGTCCTTCTCAGAAGGAATGCTAGAAGAAATCCCAAACAGCCTAGATTTTATAGTCCTTAAGCATGTGTGGCACTGTTTGATACTGTGCTTGATTTTGTCTCTTGCCGTAATTATTTCCAGTACTCTATTCATGAAAGTCTAGACTGTCATGATTAAACCACAACGTACTCATTATGTACATAGTTGCACAACAGCATGGATTTATGATAATCTACTCAAAGTTACTGCTGAAGACCAAAATGTAGTCAAAATGGCATACAAAACAAATCATACTTAAATTTGATTATGTAAATTTGATCATTTAAGTCAATCCAAGAATGTCATGAAAAATATTTAAGATTGTGTTCCCTTTAAGTTTCCACAGTTTTATTCTTTTTCTCTGCAAAAGAAGTTTTCCCAGTGGACTCTGTCACCCTTGCATTCAATTGCCTCTATATGACGAATCAATGTTGATTAGGGCTGTAATATGATTAACTGCATCTTGAATTGATGTTTACTTCACAGTAAGAGTTCAATACGAATTAAATTGGGAATCTTGCACTCCTTCATACCTAATCGTGTCTGAATTGTTACTGATCTACATTTTAAAGAATCATCAAAATAACAGCTTAAAATCTAAAATTGACATGTTCAAAAATGCATTACCTACTGTATGACTCAAGGCCACTAAGTATCTTTGGATTCCTAGCTTGTCTAAATTTGCATAGTAGCACAAGCAGTATGTTTCACGCTTGTATCTCTCAGAAAGTAGACTAAAGGGAAAGCAAGCGTATTGTAAAATATAAATACATATTCTATTGCCACATTTAGAACTGATTTGTTTATTTCGATCGCCTTCCTACAACCAACAATTTCACTGGAAAAGAAATACAATCTTTTGTTTTTTGTAACTTTTTCTGTTTTTCAGACATAAATAATTGGGTGAACTAATCAGTCATATACCCGATTTACAATGAGCTAAGATGTCTTAAACTCATCTCTTTGCCTCAAAAGCCCAACTTTGTGATAACCATTGCTTTTTAGGCATTGCCAATAACCCACTGATAAATGGTTTATGAGCTTAAATACACCTAGGGCAAAGGCTATTATTGACTTTTTATCTATGACTCTTTTAGTCATGTTATATTCATTTATTTACACAAATACTGTTGAATTTAACGGTCGTCTGTCGTTTCTTTCATAAAAGCTAGACATTTCTTGCAAGAAATTGAACATAACCCTGTGAAAACAACTGAAAAAATATTAAGTGAGCAGGATAAAAAACATATAGGAATATTGAAGAATCTGCATCACATTACTTATTTTTATCTTATATGTGTAATTTCTCATATCTAAATTATAATTTGAAATTTTAAATTATGAGGAGTTCTTTATTATTTATACTTGAAATAGTTTCCTTACCTCTCAGAGAGGTGCTTTGAAGGTACTGTAAAGTATTCTGTAAGAAATTAAGTTTACAATTTTTCCAGCAAAATAAGAAAAAAAATTAAATGGCAGCACTTCATCAAGTGACACAGCACAAGCACTGCAGAAAAAAATCAAATGATTTAATTCCAGACATGAATAGTAAAGTGCTAAATTTTAAATCTTGGCATATGTTTAAAATAGGCTAGGTGGGCTAAAGGACCTGTTCTTGTTTGCAACCTTTCTTATTAATTTCAAATGCAACCTAAGTACAGGCTGGCCTATAAGTTATATCTTCCTTGACTGAAAAAATATTACTTCACTTGGCAACTTGAATGGTACTGTAAATACCCCCAAAAATTTAATCCAGTGCTTTTCCTTTTACCTGCTTTAGTGTCGTGGTGGTTTCTTGTTATAGTTGTTTTAAGGAGCTCCTCTGTAGTTGTAGCAGTGTATCGTTTTGGAAAGACATAAATCTGTGGGTGACACTTCCATGTGAAGGTCTAGAATTGCCAACAGCACTTTGCCTACCCACGGTAGCTGAACAACACTTCATAGGTCAGCCACCTAATTGTCTGTCATTATTCTGTCAGTTGAGTGTCAAAGCCAAGTCTTCTTCTCACCCGCTAAGCCCTGGCTTCCAGAAACCACCCACTACTAGATTGATTTGCCACTTTGCCAGTCTGCCAGGGGCTCAGCTCCACCCCGTTGAAATTGAAAAAAAATGTACTAATCATGGCTTTTAATATCCTTTTTTTCCAGTATTGAAGAATATTTGTGCAAGAAAAGAGAGCTGGTTAAACATTTGATGCCAGCTGTAGTTCTGCCACCAAAGAGCTGAGATGAATCCACTGACTGTCGTGCCGCTATTCATACTGTTAACCAGTCTTACTTGCAGTTGAGAGGCATTTATTGGATCAATTATAAACCTCTGATTCTCCAGACAAATGAAAATAACTATCTCTAAGGCCTAAAGTCTTTAATTATCATATGAATTAAAAAGCCACTATCATCCATATTCCCCAAATGCTTGCAATAGAAAGTCCTGTACTCCTCAAAGGTAACGTTGAGAAATCTGTCACCCTTACTTGTCCTGCCTTGTCCAGTCAGCATGTAAAGGCCCTCCCTACAAGAATTCTTCCTGTAGCAGGATGCTCAGACAGTGCTAACTATAGAGGGAGCCCTTTTGTTTTTCATAAAGAAAATAATTCACACTTTGTATTGTTTAAGAGTAGTAAAACAGAACCTAATGAAACACATGCTTAATGTGTGATGATATGGAAAGTACTGCAGTATGCACAGTATTTCACAAGATCTTCACATTAGTCAACAAATAAACAGGAAAAAAACTTAATGGCAAGGTGCTTAAACGCCAAAGGAACACAAAGCAATAAAATTGCACAAAAAGGCCCGGCCCTCATAAATCCATTTAACTTTAAGGACTATACTTTTATTCACACGTAATTTCAAGCTGCTATCAAGTTCATATACTGTAAGGTGATTAATATTTCAGAGTGGACACTAAAACTACCATTAATTAAGTATGAATTTTAAAGGATTTCCATTTGGAGCCTGGGTGGACTGTACCACCACTTAATGTATTTCACAGAAAGTGAATTTTAATTATAGTAAAATTGCATGAGAAAAACAGTGGAGCAGTAGAGCAGGTAAGGAAACTTGCATATATAGTTTTGTTTCAGCTAATTAATTCAAGATCAGTGTCAGTCAGTCACTTTTAAAAGCCCCAATTTTTCCTTGCCCACAAGCAACTACTTCAGAACCTGCTTCTATTGCATCATCTGTACAGAGATGATTGTAATCCAACATAACCAATTTCCTTTAATGAATTTGGAGTTTTTAATGAACTAAGATAGTTTTTAAGGAAAAAGTCTGAAAGCAAATGCTTATTCTGCTGTAGAAGTGTAAATCTAGCAGTGGTTTCACCAGTCACATGCTTTCTTTTGAGACCTGCCTGACAAAAGCATCTTTATATACAAATATACTGTATATATCACCAGACATCAACAATACAGTTTTATAAGTAGATGATGTTTACATTATTTTCCTAGAAATATACTAAAGTTCAAAAAAGAGTTCACAAAGAACTCTGGTTCTTTGAAATATAAAGATTTTTTGCTTGAGAATAAAAAATGATGTTAAGTGTAAAATAATGAAATCTCTTTGCCTTTTCTGTTTTGTTGAAACAATGAGAAAGGGATGAGTTAAAGAAAGGCCCAGAAGAGGGTGCCACAGCTCAGAGTCAGGGCCTGTTTCTGATTTCTGTGTAACACAAGCAGGCACCCTCACTGGCAAGCTAATTCACAGGTAGAGTCATACAAATCTCATAAGGGCTCACTCTAGAGAGGAGATCGAGTACAGTAACGGGGTGTTAATTACGTCTGAGTGGATTCTAGAGGAAGGAAAGAGAGAGGGAGAGAAAAAGAGCAGAGGAGGTATTTGTGGAGGAAACAGTTTCACTGTGAGGAAACTAATGATGCTTTTATCTGGGACAATATAAAGATTGCTTTTTTACCAGTGTGCATCCCCTAGGAGTTTAGCTATGAGATATTTCTGTATCTGGCTTGGGGTTCCACAGAGCTTTTACATAATCAAATCAATATTGCTATGATTCACCCTCTGGCAACGATTGCTCCTCGCAAGTTTTGTCGGTGATATTTGGCAGCTTAAGAAGAGAAGAAACTTAGTTAAAAATCTTGGAGGCATTGATTTTCTTCTCCCCCCTTTTGTCTTTTTCTTTTTGTGTCTCCACTCTTGCTTTAATTTTTCAGCAAAGAAAATAAATAAATGAAATGATAGCTGTTCCTGGAACTGTGCTGTCTGAAGCTGCTGCACTTGCTTAGGAAGGATGAGCACATGGTTTGAGAGCAGTAGAGATAGACAGACGCAACATATACTGAATATAGACAGGAAAATAGATAAAAAAGATTGATAGATAAGGAACATACAGCAAATAAATTTATAATGTTGCATTGAAACAACGATGGATGCCTCATCTTATACAACCAACACAGTAGATAATTGAATGTACAGAACTTATACACTGATGAATATTAAATTCAGAGTACTTGAAATATTTCACGACAGACTGAAGTCCAGGTAGATGCAGTAAATGTGTTATGAAGTACAAAAAAAAAGTATTGATTGGCTGGTAATTTTAACTTAATTTTATTTTTTGTCATTATTTTTAGCTGTTGAAAAACTTCATCCGGTACAGTACAGTATGTACTGTTTCTTATTTTTACAATAAATAAAAAAATACTGTATATTTGCTTGCACTGCTACCCCATCGCTCTTTTGCACTCACTTTCACAAAACCTTCATTAAGATTTGACACTGAAGTAATCGACTTTGAATTATTTCAATTAGAATAAATAGCTGTGATGTCATAATGATGATAATAAAGCTCAAATTAATATTATTTATTATCAGTAACAAATACCTCTTGAAATATTTTTTAATTCAGAAATATAATAAGACCTTGCTCTCTCAAATTTGTGGATGTGAATTACCCAACATGTTTTAATTGGTCCTGAACTCATACATGGCTTGTAGCAATGTGAATTATTTAGAATCAGGGATTCTGACTGACAGAGGATTCTAGGTTTCTTTCAAATAATTCAATTATTCTAAATAATATATATATATACACCACTTTTATTATTTATATACAAATATTATTGTTTTGTTACATTTCATTTTTATCATTAAGAATTCTAGAAGATTTTTTTTTCTGAATCAATATCTGGCAATTAGTATTCCAAGAAAATGGTGGAAAAATAAATCAGGATATAAAAATGATCTAGCCTTTCACAAAAGTGATACAAAACTCCTTGATCAGCAATTAATTATTTTATCTAATACCTCTGACTGATACATATACATTTCTGTATGTCAACAGCACAAGCATGCTATTTTAATTTTTTAAATTAATTTATCAATTTTAAGCATTATAAATTGTAATTACAAAAAAATGGTTGTATGAACTTGGTTTTACATTTTTATTACAAGATATGTACTGCATATACTGTTGAAATGTAATAAAACCGAGTAACAGTATGTAGTACTCACGTTTATAATGAATGCTGTAAAATCACTCAATTAATTTGTGGTTACAAATATAGATATTTACAGTACAAAAAGATGTGTATCCAAGTGCGAATATCAGAAAAAAAATACAGTACTCATAAAATCAGCAAACTCTCATTGACTATGTCATTGAATAACATTTACTCTACATTTGCAGACTGGCAAATCTTAATGAACCAAAAATTTACCTTAGAGTTTTCTTTCAGATCTCATGCAGACACTCTTGTATTACTAAATTTGTTGGAACCCAATCCCAATGAGAAGCTAAACAGGAAATGTAAATGCCCCCCAAAATATTTTGATACAGTATGTAAGAAAATATGCTCCTTGGTTTATGACAGTCTTCCTCATTGTGGGGACTTCATTTTCTCAGATTTCATCCTCACAATGGCAGTAATACACGCCCATGCATGAAGACACCTAGAAGACACCTAATCCCCGATACAAATCTAGCTGTGTACAAAAAAGTCTAGTTTTGTCCCTTCAGTCTTGATTTTCTAGTGATTGTTTGTCTTCATTGTACAAACATTCCCAAAACCCCAACAGAACAGAACACTCTAATCAAAATACAGAAATGCAGATAAACTTCAATGCCACAAGAAAGCCATGAAGGAAGAGAACTACAGTATTAATACTAAAATGAATTAATTTAAACTAAGCAAACAAACAGAAATCAGTTATATCAACAAATAGCAAATCAATTTAATTTAATTCTTATTTGTGAATGTACAGAAAAAAATAAATTTGGAGAATGGTAAAATTGCGTACTAATAATAAACAATATACACTTAGGGAGTGGACATTTTAAGGACCATACTGTACATGTTTCTGGTCCAGTTACTAGGTAGTCCATGTACAGGTCAGCTTGAAGAATACGATTGAGTTTACAGTAAATATCAGGTGACAGGTGGATTTGCAAAAGAGAATAAATTATTTTAAAGGGTCCCTCCTCATCTTTTTTCTAGGAGAGTTTCCTGTCTCAGAATGTGCTAAGCACTGTAGTGAGGCTCTTGTTCTGAGGATTAGAAAAGTCATTGTTTTGTACTTGTAACAATGATGCTGTGGTAAGAATGAATGTATCCTATTTCCTAATATGTTATCAGAATAATCAAGTGTACATTCCTCTGCAATGGATCACAAGTAGAACACAATGATTTGCTTTTTTTTCCCCCGGATGTACAGTAACACTTAATTATGCAGCAATATAGCTATTCAGGAATAAATCCCTCCAAAGGGAATTCAAGTTTTGACAAATTGTTCATGTGTCACCAATTAACAAATATATCTTAACATATTTCAAGTGAGTGTGAATAGACCATACTATGGCTGTACATCACTTTAAAAGTTAATCAAAATGTTTATTTCATTTGCTATTTGCAGTGGCCCTCACCAGGAAAATACAGATGAAAATGAAAGGATCTTCATCATAAGTAGTGTTCATCTCAATTTATCTTAATTTATATTTTTATTCAACCAATGTAACAGGCAACTGATCTGTGAGCTTTACTTATTTTGAAAAGATTTAAAAAACGAGCAACAACCTTGCAACCCCTTAAAGACCATTTAAAACCCGTATTAAAACCCAAATGTAGATACAAAGACTTATATCACATTTTCTCTGAAATTACAAAAATAAACAAAGCATTATTGAAGAGACAAACTAGTAGCTGACTGAAAACTGAAGCAAACTGAAGCAAATTTATCATCTAGACTAAAAATGTTGATGAGTCCAATAAAATATTAAAGCCAGATGTCTTATTTTAAAACCACATATTGATGAGTCCATTTTTCAAGCCACAAGCCTTTGCTGAAAGCAGACTTCTGGTACAGGACATCATCTTAATTCCTCCATATTCCATGAATTTCTGACTGATATGTGTTTTGACTGCATTAAGCTCCTGAGTGTACTGTATTCTTCTGTATACACTAGGTGGGTAAAATACAACTACTAACACACCTAATATACTGTAAAAGTGTTGAAAGTGTGTTCTGTTCATTAAAAAATATTGTATTGTTCTCAATAACTAAGGTCCCAAAATTAAGAAATTAAGAAAAGTGGCAGCATTTCAGAGGAAGTTCAAGGTTCAAGGAGAAATAAGGTGACACTGATCAATTGTCAATAAAATAATGTTTATTATACTGTATATAAACTAAATTTATAATAATATAAACTAATTTCTAATTTATTTCTTTATATCATATTTCTTAGTATCACACAATAGTCAGATATTGTGATTCCCTCTTAATAACGTAAAGTATGGTTAATTTCCAAACACATGCATATACAGTATATTTTAAGTATATACTGTACGCTACAGAACTCTTTTTATACACTGTTGATATACTGACATATAATAGCAGCCAAAATGCTTCAAGTACAAGCCAAGCAGTTTTAAAAGTAATTAATTCTGCCAAGTACAAATGTTGATAAAATCATTTACAGAATGAGTCATACTGTACATAGTCCTGTATATTTAAAAATGAAAACATCTGCAGCAATACCACTATCAGATATAACACAGTCGATTTCAAACCCTTTAAGCTCAATAATGTCAAAAACATTTACAGAGAATATGATTACATATGTTTAAGTGGTTGCAATACTGATGGAAAATAATGTATTGTGTATTGACCGGAAGCAGTGTATCACCCACACACCTTTGTTAATAAAATGCATATACTGTATATACCTTTGTTAAAAAAATACATATATTGTACAACAAAAAAACAGCCAGGAATAGTAAAAATCTGTAGCGACACAGAATGGAATGAGCAGTTTGTAGATGAAAAAAGTGCTACAGGCATTATGGTCAGACAGCATTCCACTTACTGTACATACTAATTCTTTACAGTTCCAAGAAAGCTGCTGAACTCCCATTCCTGTCGCATTGATGTAACCCTGCTTGTGCTGTGTAGTGCTTAATGGCTGTGTACTACAGACCAACTCTGATCCGCAAAAGATGCTTTGGGACCAATTCTTCTTTGTGAAACGAAGAAGGAGGGACAGATGAGGCAAAACTGTCATTAATTTGGTTCATTATCTAAAGAAGATGGTGCACCTTTCCTAAAAACTGCTAAAAGACCTATTGCGTCTAAGATCTGCAAAACCTTGCAAACAACACTGACTTTGATGTAACTAAAATATGAAAAATGGATGAAACATTTACTTTCAGCACCTTATTAGTTGGGTCATCAAATACATAAGCTGGACAACTAAGAAATGCTTGTGTTTATATTATTTTATATAATTAGATTTTTTTCAATGGCAATTGTACACTCGGAGCAGCACAGTGGTTAATATTGCTACCTCACAACCCTAGCTCTGGGTTCAATTCTTGACCTTGGGTGTTCTCTGTGTGGAGTTTGTATGTTCTTCAGTGTTCACATGGGTTTCCTCTGGCTCCAGGCTATAGTCTCCTTCCACAGCCTACAAACATACAGGTACTGTAGGTTAATTGGGTTCTGGGCAAAACTGGCCCTGGCATACTGTAAATGTGCACATGTCTGTGTTTGTGTCTGTCTGCCCTATCCTATACATTGCCTTGTGTCTGTTGCTTGTTGGGACAAGCCTAGCTACCCTGTGATCCTAAATTGGAAGAAATGGTTAGAAAATGGATGGTTGTATAAATCTATGTCATCACATTTTAACATTAGATTACTAAAGATAAACTCTAATAAAATCGTGGACTAACTGCTCAGTGTATTTTACTGTACAAGGACAAAATATCACTTCAGAATACAATTCTGTATTTCTAGTTCAAAGGCTGTATTTACACCTGGTGCAAAACAAATGCAACTGCTAAGCAGTTTCTCCATTCAAATGTTTTTCAGACTTTTTTTCTTGTTTTTACTATACTAATGTTATACTGGAAGTGCACATTTGGTCATGTGAGTGTTCTCTCGCAGCATAATGTTTCTTGGCAACTTTATATGCCTAATATAGCTGGTTTTGTGCGAAGTAATTCCAGCCAGCTGTAAATTACTGTGGTATGAGCTCAATATTGCCAGATCTGATCAATTGAAATTTTGATATGGTCTAAATATAAACACACAGTACACAGTAAGTGTTAGCTCTAATGAGTTAGCAATTAAGGGTTCTGTCCTTCCCTTAATTTGTTAGAGGATCTGGAATCAGGCAGCTCCAGTGAGCTGCCTGATTGGTTCATTGGCTTGATAATGCAGAGAAGTGCCTCATAGTCAGTTTATGGTCTATCAGTCAGTCAGGAAGGGTGTAGCCTCAGGCTACAAAAGCCTACCTATTTGTTCAGCTTTGGACTTCTGAACAGGGGTTAAAGTTTATGATGGGCTATCTTTTTTGTTGTAATGTTGCACATTTTGTTAAACCACTATGCTTCTTTTATTCCGTCTTTATCTTATAGGAGCCTTTAACCCACCAGTAATTTACATCTTTTTTTTTTCTAAACTGAAATGCATGGATACAATGTAATGCTTGCAATATAACAATGTATTGTACTTATGTTATAAGACCTTGGTTGACTCCAGTGGGCAAACAGATTAGATTTACTGTACTGTGGCTTTTTTAACATCTTTTCATTTTTTTCCAGAACACAATGTGTCTTGCATAGAAATTGCTTAGCTTATTGTGTGCCCTATGACTCCCAAAGACTGTAATACACTATCAGACTTGCCCCACTGTACTTTGCTAAGGTACAGTACTTGTACAGTAAGTGTGTTAGTGACTTTACAAAAAGTATGACTGGCGATATGATGTGATGGTGTGAGTTTGCTAAATCACTAAAAGCAACAGCAGACCTGGATAATGTGTTAATTCAGACAGTCTCAAGGGCTCACAGACAGAAGCTGGTAAATTAAAAAAAATACCAGGAAAATGTACAATTCAGGCAGCAGGATGCAACCTAAGAATAGAAAAAGATAAAGTATTCCACTGGTTTTGAAGTAACAACTGAATGACCCATCTCTCCATAGACATCTGTGAACATGTGGTGAGACTGGTGCCAGGGCATGTAGGAGCTGCTGGAGTTTGACCAATGCTCTCATTCTCATTTTGGAATATTTAGTTTTAGTATATATTCTTTTACTTATTTAATTGCAACACTCCTTGGTTTTGAAAACACCAATTCACTGCCCTTCATTGCTTCTTCTGATGCTGTCATAACATTCTACTCTGTAGATATTTTAATGCCTATCTTACAAAATGTAACATAAAACTGCACCAAGTTCAGAAAGGGGTGGTGTGGTGGCTACGGATCTGTGCCTGTAGTTGGAAGGTTGCTGGTTCATGTCCCACGGCCGGCAGAGGAATCCTACTCTGTTGGGCCCCTGAGCAAGGCCCTTAACCCCAACTGCTCCCGGGGTGCCATATACTGTAAATGGGTGAACCTCTGCTCTGTCCCTAAGCTTCTCTCTCCCCACCTGTGTGTCTCATGGAGAGCAAGTTGTGGTGTGCAAAAAAGACAAATTCCCAATGCAAGAACTTGTATATGGCTAATAAAGTGATGTTATCTTGAAAATAGCAATTTTGTGTTAGTAGCAGATGTACCAACATTTTATTGAACAAACATGAGACAGGTAAATTAATTATACCAACCACCAATCTCTTCAAGTCAGGTTCTGTTGCAACTGGACACTCCTGCCCAGACCTTCAGACCACTTGGTCTTCCCCATTGATTATGGCAAGGTGTCATACATTTTGGTTTCTCAGAAAGTGGCCTTTCACAGGCAGGCCGTCTTATCATCCAACGCTTTGTCTGGTTAGAAATTGTTGACTGTCAGCACCCCAGATGGCAAATGGCAGTCCAGTTTTCAGCATCGTGATGGCACAAAGGCATGGTGCTCTTCAGTAGCGGTGCCTGTTGGTTCCTTTGTGTGTTTTTTTTCTTAATTTCCACTAGGCTTGACATTCAACAGGTTAAATGACCTCATCACCTGTGTCCAATCAACTCCCTGACTAATGAGGTTATATAGTGCTTATGCAGCAGTCAAATTCATTCGAGTGTATCACTTTCAATCATGATCAATTAATCAAAAGGACACCACAAACGTTGAATCAATATCCAAAATTGGTACAGTTTAATTTTTTTTCTAAAATCATGCAAACATAAATACTTTATTATACCTTTCCCCCTATTGCAGTTGCTAGAATTGAAATATTTTTGAAAGCCGCATTTTTTATGCATATTTACTGTAGGTCCAACCCAAAATTAAAAGTAAATGTTTTTCATATACATCTGTTATACCTTTTTAGAGACTGTTAACAATAATGAAAAGTCTGACCAGTTCACGACTACAAATGCACTCTGAATTCTGATGTAATCCTCACCCTGTATTTTGTCTTCTGCTGATTCGGAGTGGACACTTTGTGGGGTATTTTGTTTTGTCTCTATTCCCCAGTTGATTTATGACTTGAGTTTAAGTGTCGATATCACGATGTGCTTTTTGGCACAAAACTATGCATCACTGACCATGGCTTTGTTAGAAAAGAAGTACTGTTAGTAGTAGTTTTATCTTTTGTAAGGTATCTGGAAGGCAGCCTTATGATGCTTTGACAGACAGTGAGCTTTTTTTTACATTTTCTCTAGTCTTCATGCAGACAGCTGAAAAATCCCAGTACCACAGAAAGTGTTTTCAGTTTAAAAAAAAGCACATTAGACATGTTTAGGGGTTGGTAAAGCCTTGAATGAATCAGAACTGTTGTTAGTGTTAAAATACATTTTCCAGACAGGTTCTTTGTTCCTGCCCTTGGATTGCAGTTGGATTTTGTTGCAGGGAGTGCAGTCTGTCCCCTTTTGTCACAGTAATCAGTTTTCCTAGATTTGTTTCATTTGTCCATCAAATGTGTGGGGGGCTGGTGGGTGAGGTGACAGGGGAGGAGGAAGATATATGGCACATATCGCATCTCATTGATTCGGTCCATTTGGTGGACTGAACATGAACCCAATAATCAGATCTTGCTTAAGCACGCGCTTCCTCAGTAATTGACTCTTGCGTATTGATTAAGATGTTGATGTGTCCCAGTCCTGCACTGTGCTAATGCAACTGAGAATGAGCCTCTCCCCCCACACACTAGCTCCCAGAACACTGCTGTCACTGGCTTCAATCTAATGGATAAAGCTGTCATCCCAAAGCAACGCTGTCTCCCAGGAACCCAAGACAAAATTAGCTAGTCAATAATTTGTGTGCGGGAAGTAAGGAGAAGAAACAGAAAGATGATGGAGAGCGACAGAAAGAGAAAGAGTGAACTGAAACTCTTAAGGCTTTGCAGGATCTCTAAGTGTTGGCACTTGAGTGTTGCTATAGAAAACAAAATACTGGCTGTTTGGTACTGAGACCCTCCGTGAATATGACAATAAATGGCACAAGATGGAAAAAGACCACTGAAATAATAATCAGAAAAATGCTAAAAAATTAAATTGTTTTGAGGTAGAGAGTATGTGAGTGAGGTGAAATCATGTTAGAGTACTAATATGAAAATAAACCTCAGTGGATTAAAACAGTGACTTAAAATACACTGTGTGATAAGAGTCAAGTTCTGGCACCTGGTGGGTATTAGTTTTTCTTCCACAGTATCCAAGATTATTATGCATGACTCTGGACAAGAAAGGATGAGAGGAACAGAAAGCGATACTGACTAGAATATACAGTGCCTTGCAAAAGTGTAAGACAGTTTTACAGTTTTCATACTCTGTTGCTTTACAGCTTGCAGTCATGGCACTTTAAGGTAGCAATTAATATCTGTAATCTCTACAAAGGTCTCCACACATTCAAAGTGAAAACAAAAAGGAAGAAGTAAATAGATAATTGATAATGAAAGAAAAACAGAAATGTCTTTATTTGTATAAGTATAACTCCTTTGCTGCGGTAAAGCTAAATGAATTTAGGTGTACCGATTACCGTAATGAGCCACAAAATTAGTTGAGTGGCCTCTGTCTGAGTGAAATAATAGTGCTTCACGTGATTTCAGAATAAGAAGGAAGCAGGTAAAGGACTCCATTATAAGGCCAATGGTGACTTTGAAGGAGTTCACTGGCTGAGATGGGAGAAAGCATCCATGGATCCACAATATCCAGGTCACTCTATAAAGGAGGCTTGTATGAAACCAACCAAAACTCAAATCCAGCATGGAACTTGTAACAAAGCACCTAAGTGATAATCCAAATATGACCTAAAGGTTACAGTATGTGGTCAGCCAAGATTTAATTTGAACTTTAAATGCAAGGTGTTACATCTGGTAAAGATCTACTGTAGGATAGTGTATCACTCAGTCAACACTAACCCTGCTGTCGAGCACAGTGGCAGCATTATGTTAATAATAAGAGAGAAAATGCCTTTGAGTGGCACAGTCAAAGTGCTGACTTGAATCCCATTGAAAATCTGTGGAAAGACTTGAAAACAGCTGTCCATGAGCAGTGCCCAAACAACTTGAATAAACCTGTCAAGAAGAATAAGCAAAACTGCACCAAGTCAGTGGGCAAAATTGGTAGATACTCAGTCAAAAAGAGTTGCAGCAGTAATTGCGGGCAAAGGTGCTTACAGTACATCTAATATTGAGCTCACGGCTATGTTCAGTTTTGTTTCTCTTTAGATTATGCTGACATTTACAGTACTGTAACTTATCTTACTCTTGGAAGTATTCTATTTGAGCATTCAGGTTTTGAACAAAATATTCAGTTTAAAAGCATGTATACATACAATTTAGTAATTTCAACTTCTGGAATACCTTTGAAGCAACTAAATACTTTGGAACAGCACTGTACTTCAAAATAAGTCCATATGCAATACAAATCAAAGATATTCATAAAAATATGTATTTAAAATATGATTAATGTCAATTGTTAAATTTTAGAAAAGTGCTTATACAGTACAGTATATGACTGCCAATATCTCTAAGCAATTCAAAATATTTTGTGTCCATATTTAAACAATGCAATTAATGCTTTTTAAGATATAGTAGGTATAACAGTTTCATGTATTTATCTTAATTATGATGTGGAACTAAGATCTTAATTATGATCAGTACTGACAAACAGTTTGCCTCTTAATAATTAAGTGTTCAGGTGTCATTACTAAGCAAACTACTAAAAAATGTGGAATTTATATTTACTATTAACAGATAAATTACGGTATATTTAATTATTATATATTATATTATTATGTATTATTACAATTGCAATTTTAATACTAATATGGGACTTTGCTTGAATTAATATAACATACTATACATAATGTATTAGTTTGGAAATTCTATTGATTTATTTAATTGTTTGTTATTTTGTTGTTTCTAAATTTGTCTTATGTGAACCCTATTTTAAAAAAAAGTGTGTGTGAGGTGGGATGGCTGTCTTGCTGGCACCAAATGCTGCCCAATCAGTTTCCTCCCAGGTGGAAAAGCACAATGAACTAAAATAATATATTTCTTATCTTGATCCAAGAATTCCTATATTTTATTCTCAGGGAGAACTCTAAACCTCCAAGAAGTCCATGCATTTTACTATTTATGGCTATGTGTGTGCCTTTTCTATTTTAAATTGATTGCATGTGTGGCATATTAAAGTCATCAATAAAATCAGACTATCAATCAAAAGCTTTTTTGGCAGGTTCACTGAGTTTTAATTTACAGTGAAGACTTAATATTCACTAAAGAAATGTGTGTTCAAATAAATATGCAACCCCTTAAACATATGGTATGTGTGTACAATTTGTTAACAGCAATTTAGAAATGTTTGCTTGGTTACAACAGAGTATAACTATGATGGTAAATTTCTTATCTGCCTAGATCGTCTCCCTCTTTCCTTTGAAATTCTACAAGCATACACCCAGTGGAGATTCTATAAATAAAAACCGAGGGGTTAGGAATGAGAGACGTGAAATGTTACATTGGATGGTGCCTGATGCTAATCCATGCGGTTTACTGGGACTGAGATGCCCCAAAAACAAAGTCTGGGTTCCAAAAGGATCTTAGCGCACAAAAAGAAATGTCTTTCTGGCCTGCAGGACTGTATGAGAGTCTCATGGTCCTTTGGGAGAGAGCCTGCAGCGAGGTGAAGAGGCAGGCAGAGGCTTGTATCCCCAGAGTGGCCCCAGTCTCTTCTACAGCCAGAGGGAAGCCCACTGCTTCGGTCTCTGTGTCTCCAATCAAAGACCTAGTAGGTTAGGAAGACGTGTCGGTTAAGCTTGTGGGATGTAATAATTTTTGTGTTTCTCGCTGCTGCTTTATAAAAGGGATTGCCTTTGTGAAATTGACTTGTGGCCACCAGGTACAGTACTAGAGCAACAATATGGTTACATTAAATTTTTCTTCTATATTTGATGAGATCAGTAAGCTTCGCTATGAATTCTTTGCATCCCAATCCTGAGACGTTCCTGGGTTATGCCTGACCCCATTCACATGCATGGTTTTAGTACTACGTTTTGTGCCAGGCCCTAGTAGGATTTATAGCAGCTACTCTACTTGTCTTGTACAAAACCAGTTCATGATGAATGGTACATGTATACACTGTAATGAGAAAGATTAAATTTTCCTGTAATACCATAATGTCGGGTACGTTTTAGAGTATGTTGCTAATGTAGTATTCATCCAAAAAAGGTCAAATACTGTAATTACAGTATAAACAAATATTGACTTCTATTATACTGTATGTAAGACAATGGAAACAATCATAAGAACTGATCTAGAGGATCACCAAATGGAAATAATGTCCTAGAAAAAAAGTCAACTTAAACAACTATGAACAAGTAATAATAGTGATAGTACTGTATAAGTTATAAACCATTAATTTTCAAATTACAAGCAGTAGATATTAAGGAACGTGTTTTAATGGAGAAGTGGTTATTAAATAGAAAACATAGAGTACAGATAAAGGGTGAATACTTAAAATGTACAGTATTTGAGTGGATATGACACATATATTCAAAATCCTCGAAGGTACTCTCAAAAGAAACACAGGAGATTTCTTCAGAATGTACAGTAAAGCACTAACAAAAGAAATGGAAACTGTTTGGAAGTGCAATTAGAACTGGGAACAAGAGGCACTGCTTTACCCAAAGGGTTGTGGGAGTATGGAACGAGCTACCCATCCATACTTAATTTCTTTAACTGTTGTATCAGGAATTACATACATACTGTTACAGCTGTAGGTGACTATGGATGTCTCAAAAGAATCTAGAAACAATGGGTAATGTCTAGCTAGTATCAGCAGCTTATCTCTTTATTTGGTTTCTGTAAGTATTATTTAATAATCAATTACTTGGTAGCAGTCTTGGGTTTTCCTGGGTGCTCTAGGTACTGTTTGTCTCTGAAATGCCTTGTATTGTAGAGAAACATGTTTTGTATGGTTATGTTGTGAGTAGTGTAGTGTGTGTCACTAATTGTTAATAAATATTTGTTTAACCAACTGCGTCTGAATTATTGCTCTTTTCACAAAGCAGTGCCGGAGAACAACAAATTTACATGCTCCAAATATGCCAACCACTGGGGTATGTTCTAAGAAAAATCATTTGCAACTTGGGGGTTATGATTATTTATTTTATTATATGATTTTATTTATTTATTGATTTATCTGCTGTCAGTTTCCTGCTTATTCTCTAATTTACTAACCCCCCACTACACATATACATACAGTATGTACAGTAATAAAAATGTACATACAGTACATGCAAATGTAACTAAAACCAAACAAATGTCTGCTTTGTGGTTTAGAGATAATTAATTCAATTTAAATTAAAGTAGAGATAACCCGTGAGGTTGAAAGCAAAATGAGTTCCTTGTTGAGTTTCCATTTTATTTTGGTAAATACTTATTGAAATCAACACCTTTATTCCCCTTTTGTGTATAAGGCAGCAGCAGTAGTTGACCTTATCAATACCTTTAATGGAGCTGGTTACCATGAACTGGAATTGCAGTGTGGCACAAAGAATTAGAACATTTTAGTAGTTAATTAGACTACATTGGCAGTCTAATTCTGAAAGATAGCAACACCTGAATACTGAAAGGCCACATTGCAACTACTGTATATTGAAAATAAAATATATGGTTTTATTTTATGGTATATGGTAATGTACTGCACCTTATTTGTATATACTGTATTTATTGTATAATAACTCTCATTGTGTCTAATTTCCTAACCGCTTACTCCTGGTGAAGGTTGCGGTGGTAAATTTTCCCCCTGGAAAATTTTCCAATCATGGCCTCCTAATTATCCCCACCTATGAATTGCCTTCATTACTCTGCTCTCCTCCTCTGATAGCTGGTGTTTGGTGAGCGTACTGATGCACTTTAGCTGTCATTGTATCATCCAGGTGGGTGCTACACATTGGTGGTGGTGGAGGAAGGAAGTCCCCATTACTTGTAAAGCACTTTGAGTGGAGTGTCCAGAAAAGTGTTACATTAGAAATGATTAATTATTATTAATTTGTGTGCCTCAACCTCATCCACCCCGTGTGGTGGTTGCAGCTGTAGGATAAAAAACAAGGAGTAAAATCATTTTACTTTCATCGAACTAATTTGAGATCCAATTTGAGTTTATGCAAGTTCAAAATCCATTTTTGTATACACTGTAAGTAAAATTCAGCAATATGTAGCGATCACTTTTAAAAGTAAAGATTGATACAGCAGGTTTTCATATGCAGTATAGTATACAGACAAATATTTACATGTATTTCAGAACAACTGATAGGCTTGAATTCTCTCATGATTGGAGACCAGGCTTCTGTCAGAATTCGCTTCTGTCTTACAGTGTTTTTTTCAGAGCTGAGAGGATTTTGAGACGAGGGGGTTGAATCACATCAGGCAATGAGTTACACACACTCGATATCCACATACACAACATGTTTTGGTGATGTAATGCCTCATTTGCCTCATTTACCAATTTAGCAAGATCTTCAGAAAAACTTCAGTCCCAAACACCTAGCTTTGGATGTTTGCGTTCCCCTAGTTCAGAAAGGAAAATGAATATGATTTTCTTGTACAAAGTTTAATTTCTGAAATCTCAGTATGACGTCTGACCACAACAATTGATTCCATTCAATGGCAGTACATAAGCAATAAGCAATTCATTCTAATTTTGTTATACAGTATCTAAGAATATTGTTATTCTTTTTTTAAATTGTCATTTTAATTGTAGTCATAACCAATACAACAGCAAGTTCTCATATTAAGAGACTGATTCAAGATAGTGAATTAAATGTTAGTGCTGCTGTATATGTTTTTGATATTTACTTAATACGGTTTATTTTCTTCACTCTTGTGACTTACAATAGACCTTGTCACCCTAACATCCTTTTTTGCAGTGACACAAATAATGTCACATCCTCATACTGTACATACAGTACTAGTACGAAGCATGTTTCCATGACCTGGGAACAGTAATAGTTCAGAAGGGTAGCTGTGTCAGCATGCATACTGTAGGCTGCAAAGTAACAAGTAATTCCATGCTGAAAAGAGAAGAAAGGAAACACAATGTTTCAACTGTGGAGCCTTCTTGAGGTGTCATTACTGGGAACAGTAATAACTGACAGACACATGTTACTGATGGATACCTCTAAATTGTGGGACCAGTTGACCATGCAAATAATACCAAACAAGGAGGAACATACTACAGTATCACTGGAACTAATATTGCCTAAGTTTTCAAGTAGCAGTTTGACCTCACGTTGTTGTCTAAATGAAGGATACTACATGTTGTCACGTATTTACCAGTGCTTTAAGATAAGATAATGATTTTTTCTTTTCCAGACAGAGAACCTTTTTTGCAAAGCTTAACATTCTCACCCTCACAATATCCTGGATGACAGCGGACACACAGAAATGCGACATGCTGTACTGAAATAAAACTAATGTAACACTTTTGTTTTACAATGTATGGTGTAGGTTACACTGTACAGTATGTCTTCTGCTTTGATTACATCTTTTCATAACAGAAGCACATACAGGAGAGTTCTTAGCTGTTTAACATTTGCTCTTACACCTTCTCAAGGAATCTTAGGGGTGTGTCAATAATCCATCATATGGCACAAACACAACAGCAACTACAATATCTGTCAGTGATGAATCCTGAACAATAGAATAGTTTGGCTGTTTAACCTTGGGTTAGAAGAGCCCCTTACTTATATTGGAAGTATGGTACAGAGCAGGACATGATGAGAACTGAGTATTGTGGTACTGTACATTAATTTTATGAAGGTTTGACTACCACTTGATCTGTAGAATATAGTGATCATCCTTTAGATTAAATGTAGAACTCACAAATTTCCCTCAGCATGACTACATTTGAAAATCCTAGGATGATTACAAAACACTATAAATGTTTCATATCCCCTGAAAACCTTCGCATCCAAATATGGAAATTGCAAATTAAAATATTTTCTCAGTTACACAGGGTCATTGCAGTTAAAATAGCTTGTGGCTCAACACATTAGAATTTTAGATTTTTGGCAGAGAGAGCCATCGTTCTCAGCAATGCGAGCTTCTATACAGTAATTTGCACTTTCACGTAATTGGCCTTTGGTATTTATTGATTGGCTTCTCACCCGCTTCATATGAACAGGTTTTTCTGCAAGTGGCACACAAGCTCCCTGTGGAGTGTGCTGTGTAAATATTTTAACGAACCAGCGGAAAACATGACCAGACCAGACCTGGCAGAAACAGACCAGCTTGTCTGAACAAAAACCAGGAATACATAAGGGACAGGTGATGGCATACAAAGACCAGAGCAAGCAAAGAATACCAGGCTTTGGATTTCATCCGTATTTATTAATCTTTTAAATGAATGAAAGTATGAGAAAAAGCAGATAATTCAGTTCATAATTTAGTATAAAATTAATTGTATGGGACTGCCATTATCTACCCTGACAAAGAAATGCATATGCACAAAAGAAGAAAATTAAATGGATGTTTGCATATTGAATGGGTACTGTACATCAGATGTGTCCCACCCTCAAATTCAGAAGTTTGAGAGTGATCTTTTACAGTGCATCGAACTTGATATTAACTTATGCTAAACAGGGCATTTTCAGTTGAGACTGAGAGAAAAACTCTGAGTACCTTTCATCTTGGCATAGTGTATTGTATGTACTGTACAACAGACTTTATACTGAATATTTTCTGTTTTGTTCACTTTTCATAAGTCTTCGGGAGTGTTTGTGACTCTTGTGATTCACTTTGGGATAGTATTGAGTGCAAGTACAGATTGAAACCCCCATCAACATCCCCAACAACTGGAGGTGACTGGAGTTGTGATGACATGCAATGTCCTTTTGTCAAAACTCCCTATTTATGCAAATTAAAACCCCTTTTTACCATTTATTCATACATTGTTTGGGATTTTTGATTGGTTAATTAGCTCATATTTCCTGAAAACTTTTCTGAAATCTAGAGCAGCATTTACTTATATTAAACAACAAACTTTCTGGGTCACAATATGTCCTTTTAATTTTATTTGTTTGTTCAGAATTTTCTATTTTTTGCAATTTTGGTGTTTTTGTCCTTATGCTTTCTCCATTGTGGGTTTTATCATTCTCATTTGTGGTGCAAATTGGTCACTGTGCTCTCTTTCATAATTATGCTTATGCATTAAATTGCTATTTTTATGCTTGTACAGTCTTTTGAGATTAGATCACCGATGGAAGACACCTATGAGTCTTTATTGTACTGCTGCTTCTTAATACAATTATTTTCATTGTCTACTATATATATTTACTGTTTTGTTTACTACATTTATTTAGTAAAGGAGCCTTTTTAAGGTGCAATATTATACAACGTTTCCCACATTCCTTTCTTCTGACCTGTGCATGACTGTGATTATGATTGATTTTTTGTTTGTTTTCAGTACAAGCTGAGGTAAAACTTTAGGAAGGTGAATAAATCTCAGATGTCTGCTATCAAAATCACAGATTCTGAATGGAAAGCAACCCAGCTCAATAAAAGTGTTGACCTACCCCAACAAGAAAAGAAAACTGAACACTCACATTTTTGTTCCTGCATGAATTAGGTAATAAATACAATACATGAAGCAGGCATTTGAAAATGTTTATTTTATTTCAATAGCACTGTAGTGTACAATACATGCAAATTGTGGTTTAGGTTTCAAAATCATGTGAACTGAAAATAAAATATTAGCTTATATCTCAAGGAGGGGGTGGGGATAGAAAAGTAGAATTAAAAATAAGATGGATGTATGGGGGAAAAAAAAATTAATTCCATTCACTTCCATTCCCTTCTACTAAAAAGAGTTTTTGTCTTCACTGGATAATAATTTTCAGAGCCCTTCAGACAAGCAGCAGGTCTGTGCTGTTGATGCAGCTGGTTCCAACAGCGGGGCTGCTTGTGGCTTCTCCCACTGATCAACTCGTCCATCAACTGTGGGGGCCCAGCTGCACACAGGGATATCCAGCAACTAACACCTCCCACAAGAGGGATGTTTTCCAAACCAAGTTTCAAAATGAAAAAAAGCTTTACCAATCTAACATCTTTCTTTAATAATTCTTTACACATATATAGCAGTTTTCTAGACGCTCCACTCAACGCGCTTTAGAGGTAATGGGGACTCCCCTCCCACGCCACCAATGTGCAGCATCCACCTGGATGATACAGTACAAAAGCAGCCAAAGTGCACCAGTATGCTCACCACTGGGGTGAGCATACTACTCCTACTCCATACTACCCTACTCCTTTCAAGATACACTCCACAGAGTCAAGTTTTACTGTAAATCTCATCCAAAGAATGGCACCCTTTTTACAGTATAGTGCCCCTGTCACTATACAGGAGCAGGAGGACCCACACAGACCGCAGGGTGAGCACCCCATTTGTGTGACAAGAGGAAACTGGAGCTAGGCTGACAATAAGTGAGAACACATTCCTAGTTCCCAGGTTTTTGTAAGTGAGCATATACATTTATATTTCATATGTGAATTATCCCCGATCCAAAACCAAAATGTGGACATAAGTAAACAGTGAGAATCAATGAATATCCTCTGTTTCACCCGATTAACCTAAAAAGACAATGTTAACACACAGCTAAAGCTAGCAGGATAATTTCCAATTTGCTTATGAGACACCTCTTTCAACACTTTGTTATGACAGGTGTCTAAACAGTAGCTCTTGCTTTGTCTTAGGAAGCATAATTACTGTAACTCCTGATGATTTTCTGTAGTTAAGATAATAGTTTTAAGGAATGTGCCCATTACTCTGGATCAAACATTCCACACATTCCACTCACACATTCCAAGCCATATCCCTAAGAATGCAATTTTCAATTTGTGAATATCTGATGTACTGTACAGCTTAGTTTAGTGTTCCACAGGGAAACTCTTGAAATACCCTAATTTTAACAACAACCTTTAAAGATGTGCCAGCCGCTAATACAGTCATTATTTCTCTGGTGAATGTTATTTTTGTTTGTATCTTTCTAATTAGCACATCTTTAAAAACATGGAATGTGTTCAGAAGAAATTCTGACAACAGCAAAAAAAAATCACTAAACACTAATTCTTGTAGTTTCAGCATAAAATAATTGCAAACAGCAATTGCTGCTATAGTTGCTCGGTACATCTAAGGGATAACAGTGCCACAATTAAAATTTAATCTCAGATAGTTGTTTGTCACCTTCTCAGCACTCCAGAGGATTATGTCTCTATTTGCTGGTGGCAGGATAAAGCCCAAGGCTGACGTTTGTCAGACTTGCTGAGTATGCAAGCCTCTCTTTGTGTGTCAGAGTCTTTGTGCATTATTCCACAACTAAATGTTTATATTGAAACTCACATCTCCCCACTTTGTTTCTGGCCACGAATTGTAACCTTAAATGTGGAGGTGAAGCCCGTCTTTGTGGGCTTTCATTAAAATGGTCCCCAAGGGCAGCCAAACATCATGTTTTCCATTCCCTAGGCCAACATGATATACAAATTGCAGTCTGAGGCATCTTCTTTGTCTTTTCTTGATTTTCAGTTTTATGTCATGTGAAGCTGAAAAGCTTTCTTCCTTTAAAAAACAGGACTATATTGACCACTATGTAGAATCACTAAATAACAAGCTTCAAAGAAGTTTGCCTTCAGGAATAATATTCCAGATCTCTATTGGTCTCGCAGAAAGTCTTGCATTTCATTTTTGTGCTGTTTATACTGCATATAGACTGTGCTACACGTCTTGGGCACTCCCTGAAATTCTATCTGCTGTAATATGATTCGAATAGCAAAAAACAAAAGATATATTTTAGGTACTGTATGTTTTTATTAAATTTCATATTTAACTTTAATTTTTCATGGGTCTTCCATCTATTTAAATAGCACCTATTAATGTACAGTATGAAGATATATTTGTAGACAGTATAAAATATAAAAGCAGATAATAGGGTCAGAGTACTCATACAGCTTTTTCTCCAGCAGATTTCCAATATACAAAACACAAAATAAACTAAACCCATCAGACAAAAAGTGCAGATTACCAAAAAAAAATAGATTTAAAGCAGTCATCCTCACTCCTGCTCTTGCAAAGACACAGTCCATCAAGTTTTGTATGGAAGTCAAACTCCTCAATAACCAAACATGTGGAAAACAGATGCAATTAAGACCAATAATTGAGGATAATTGAATCAATTTTTCAGTCATTAGAGCTCAGGTGGAAGGAAAAGCACAAGTCTTTGGCTCTCCAAGACCAGGAGTGAAGAGTACACGCTGATTCAAAGTGAGCAATTTAAATGTAAGAAAACACTGGACAAGACCCAAGCATGGTCATGGAGGCAAGAATTTTAAATTTATCTTGTTTAACGGCTGAAAAAAACTACTGAACTCTCTAGGGAATTCCCATTGTAGATAAAAACCATTTGATGGGGCTACACATTATGTAGATGAACGGACGTCGAGGGACCTGAATAAAGAAATACATTTCAGTTGTAAAGTATGACACCCACATGGAAAAAAGCTCAGAATGGTCTGAAGAGCTGACCATATAGCACTTTTGATCACTTTATGTAGACAAAAGAGGCTTTGAGAGCAACAATGTGGTATCCCATATAATTAAACGTCACTGTAGGTTATAGTTTATGGGAAATCCTTAATAAAGCTAATACACAATTCAGTTTGTTGAGCGCTACCAAGTACAATAGGGTAAGGCTGGGATTAGCTGACTCACAACCCACAGATACACAAATCCAGCTATTTCCTTCAAACCTGAGACAATAAAATGCACCACACCTCCAGTCAGTGCTAACTCTCCTGTAAGGCACTGAGAACTTGTGTGAAAATGTCTGAAATGACAAGTTGCTCTGCAGGCAGACATGATTTAAGAGTATGCCTTTGTGTCATCTTCTACTCAGGGAGAAGTAAGGGATTGGTCACCAGACTTACAACAGTGTCAATTCAAAACTGGGTGGATGCAGAACACAACACTATTTCAAACTAAGAAAGGGAAATTCAAATAAAAAATGGCAAATAAATCAAATTTCTTAATCAATTGCTGCTTTGAGCTGATGAAGTTAGGCAACACTAGAGCTATATTCATAAAACCCCAAATATTAAAAGTGGAGATATCAGATAGAAATACCAAGTAACAAAAAAAATTAGGGTAAAGATAATTCTCTGTACTTTGTAATTTTGCCTATTTGCTTTACAAAAAGTTGTTTCCTGTAGCTTGGCATGTGTTCCTGATATTTATTTTTAATGGCTGTTGATGTGTTTAAAGAACAGCTTAGTAAGACAGAAAAGACAAACAGACCCAATTGGGAGAATGCATGAAACTATACTCTCCTGATATATTGTATATTAAAGGGTATAACGTATTTTGCACAAACTATAGTTAATCTTTTGACCACACTTTAAAGGCAGCAACAAACCATTTAATATTACTAAGGTAAGGAAAGTCTGGAACACTAACATGCTGTTATATACAGTACTGTATCACTAAGCAACCGTGTAATAAATGGAATAGTGGGCACTTTCTGCAGCACATCAACTGAGAGGTAAATATTTTTCAAAGTGCTGATTTTCACTTTGCAAGAAAATCTATGAAATAATCAAAATATCTGACAGTGTACTGTCTGTGTAGTCCTGATGATCCTACAGACATAAAAGCTGAGTATTTTTTTTACTGTACATAGTTTATTTGTTCTGCAAGGACGTTTGTGTACAGTATCTCCGAATTGAATCTCTAACTGAATATTAGCAGTTACAGCTTATCTTGACTGTGAATTAGTTTTCTATGGCACTGGGCATTGTAAAATGTTTAAATGCTTTTGAAGTGGATTTTAAACCCTAAGGGTCAATTCAACATAATTTGAAGAAGGTAAGGTGTGGGAATGGAGTAAGAGGAGTGGGGGGGTTAAAGTCTCCAAAATAAAACTCACAATCTTATGGGCACAATTACAGGTATAGTTTGCAATTGAGGAGCAGTAATACAATCTTACAAGTCAGATGAAGATTTTAAATATTTTCATGAACACTTTGCGTCATAAAATTACACTGAAAGACGAATAAAATGAGTGTTTGTGTCTGTGTTTGCTGAGCGATGGTCTGATGTCCCATCCATTGTGTAGCCTGTGCTGATAGATATCTGCCACAGGAGCCGGTCCTGAGTCCCATATAGTGTGTTGTTTAGGACCCTATGCAGACATTATAATCCGGAAGTGACTGGAGAAGGACAACAGGGAAAACACAGCTGGAACAGGGCGGGATGACAGACAGGGGGGCGGTGACAGCAGTGGTCTGGTGCTCAGGGGGTGTGGTCAAGGCGAACGAGTCCAAAGCAGTCCAAAAGGGAAATCAGGGCACAATCTAAAACCCAATGCCAGGAGGTCCATTTGAGACAAGACGAGGAACAAGGAACTTGGAACTAGGAAGACAGAAGTTAAAATCATAATGGAGCCAGGCTCTCCGAGCCCCGGACTCAGATGGTCAGGACTTCTGGGGTAAAGGTTTTGCCTTCCCGTGAGCCCGGTGGATAGGCGGGCCTTCAGACGTCCATCTTCCAACGCTGGGCGCTGAGCTTTGGAGGCACGGGGTTTAAATAATAAAAGGTACAGGTGTACATAATAACAAAACTAAAATACTGTACAAAAGGGTTGGAGCACCCTCTAGAGGAGGGATGACGAACGTGACAGATATCCATCCATCCATTTTCTAACCACTTGATCTAAATTTAGGGTGGCTGGGGTACTGGAGTATATTCTAACAATCATTGAGAACAGGGCAGTGCCCACATTGGGTGGGATGACAGTCCTTCACATGGCACACACACGGCATTCACACCAGTTTCAATTTTCCCAGGGCTTGAACTCAGGGTCCCAGCAATGTGTGACACCAATACTAACCACTGCACCACCATGCTGCATGCTAATATTTAGTATACTAATTTGACTTTATGTTGGCAAACATTGAAATATTGGAAATATGAACAATAAATGTGTCAACTGTATAAAACCTTTACAGCACAGTTAACAAGGGATTTAATGTACTTCACCAGCTCAGCTGGCTCAGTCAGTAGAGCATGAGACTCTTAATCTCAGGATTGTGGGTTTGAGCCCCACGTTGGGCGATACTATGTGTTTAGGGCAAAGCAGTGGCTCTGTAGCTAAAGAACTGCACCTATGGCTGGATAGTTGCTGGTTTAAATCCCAAGGCTGGCAGAGGAATCGTACTCTGTTGCGCCCTTGAGCAAGGCCCTTAACCCCAACTGCTCCAGGGGTGCTGTACAATGGTTGACCCTGCGCTCTGACACCTGGAGTATGAGAAAAGCAGAATTCCTAATGCAATAAATTGTATATGACTAATAAAGTGATATTATCTTAATAATGACTTTTATAACACTTTGACTAGATTAAAATTTAAAATGATAATAATAATTCAATAATAATGAAGCCTTAAAATGAATAGAGCTAGTTCTACTTATATAAATAAGTATTTATTTCCAGATTCACACACTAATACAAGCGTGATTAAATCAATATCAGTATTCTAATTTTATTTTGAAGAATTAAGAAAGACACAAGGCAAAATTATATTGGTTCACCTGTGCATCTTTTTCACTGATGTCGAGAGTAGTCTTGATATTCTCATGATTGCGGAGAATTGATGATCTGACAAAACAAATCTGTCCTTTTGCCCATATGGTACAGTAGATGTTCCAAATTTAATTCATAAAGGTAGCTAAATGTACTGTTTAATTTACTTACAGATTTAATTTCTGTCTCTAACTTTACAAAAATAAATGAATAAGTACTGCAAAACTGTGTTGATTAATGGAGTGACTACAAATCTAAATCGCATCACTTTCCTGGTTTCCAGATTGGAGGCACGCTACAGTATATACAGACTTCAAAATGACAAAAGAACGTACAGTATGACAGGTTATAAATGCAAGGGACCACCTAGCCTGTTTGGTAGTCAATTGATCTGAGGATCAAATTCAGCTATTTTTTTAAACAAGCCAGGGCAATGACTTCCGAAACGGACTTGCTGAGATTGCTCCAGACTCACACAACTTTTGCATAGGGACACACCTCTTGTTCTCAGTTTTGAATGAACTTCCACATAGTTTCTACTTGAGTCATCAATCTGTTGATGCTGAAGAAGTCCACTTGCAGTTGTTGACTTTGCCAGTGCCATTTTCATATTTTTTTAAACGCTCGAGGCATTTTTAATTACTACTACATTCAGTGTTTTTGTTATTACGGTTATATTACAATATTCCCATACAGTATAACAAAAGCAAAGAAGTTAAGTCTTCCACATACCAAGTACAGAAGCAATACTCTCTCTGCCAAGAAGTGAGGGGTCAGTGCTCCCTGCCCACTCCACAGCACTGCACCCCTGGCTACAATAAGAAAAGCTGTGTTTATTGGAGCCATGCGCTTTGCCCCCGGTCCCCAAAGTACATAATTAAATATACACTGAGTTCATGTCACTCCCATTAATAACATTATCATTTGCAAAAACAAAACAAGAACTACACAGAGGGCAGCACGGTTGCCCAGTGGTTAGCATGTCTGCCTTGCAGAAGTGGGACCCTGAGTTCAACTACTCTGGTGCTATCTGTGTGGAGTTTGTATGTTCTGCCTGTGGATTTCCTCCAGGTGCTCTGGTTTTCTCTTGGTCTCAGTTTGTTTGTGACTGTGTGTACCTCGTTATGGATTGGTATTCCTCATTGTGCCATTTGCTTCCTGCTATACAGTAGGCTCCTGGCCACCATGACCTTTAATTGAAGAAGCAGTTATTGAAAGTGATGTGGTGAAGTATACAAAGGGATTGCCTGCCTTTCCAGGTACAATCAGAGCAACATTAGGCTCAACATTAGAACTCACCAGCCCAATTAAAGCTTGCTTTAGCAATTTGGAAACCATTTTGTTCCTTACATCCTCGCTTCCTTTTAAATGCCAAAATGCCTTGCAGAACATTTTAACGAAAAGAGGAAACAGGAATATTTAGAAAACACTGATCCAAAAAGGTTTTTTACAGGTTTACGTCTGTAAAAATCTGTCAGTTCAGTGACATTCCTGTCTGATGTTAATTTATGGTACTATTCAGGATCTGTAGTGAATTGCGATTAAGAAACCTTAAGGAATGGGATATTTTCTTCCCTGAATTTCAGTCTTTTAAAGTATAAATAAAAATAAGCAAAATATATGTAAATAGTATTTTTAGGAGCAGAGAATTTATAATGCATATTCTGGTTAATACTGAACTCTCCAAACCTACTTTCATTATCCATACTCAGACAATACAGCACACTTTAGTCTCTGGCTATTTCAGAAGTTGAAATAAAAGACAAGAGGAGATGACAGGGTTTATAATAGGATGGTTAAAGGTTAAAGGTGTTAAAGGATGGTGGAAAAATAGAAATGGCTGCTACAGTTCTATGTGGCTCCAAAAGTGCACAGAGCCATAATAGCAGACTCCCTTCTGGGCCCCATTACAACTCCTCAGTACTGTATTCTCAGGGAGAATGCTGACTGAGTGAAAGAGAGTCTACCCCCATCACTTCCTTACCAGAATTTTGATACTGGGTCCCAGGAGGGATTATCATTGGGTTGTAGTTTAAAAATGCCCAGGTCCAAAGCCAGTCTCCTAGAGACTTTGAGATAAGTAAGATACTGCTTTCTCCTACACTCGACATGCATATCTAGAGTGCTGCTGAACCCCTGTCAGTGAATTGTAAATGTTGAGAGCACATGCCTCCTTCGTCACTTGTGCAGACCGTATGAGCTTCTAATTGAATGAATCCGACTCAGCATGAAATATTAAAAAGCATTTCAGTGTTGATGACTGAACTATACAGACTTATCAAGACCACTGTTGTAGGGGCCCACTAATTTAGTTCAGATATTTAGTCAACATTATGTTATTGGGATGTATTTGAAACCTTCCCTGGTATTTCTGTGTTTAATCTTGGAGTCTTGCATATTTATACGCAACCACAGAGGATAATATAGCACATTCCAACTATGTACATACATTTATATAATATTAAATAGCAGTGGTTTTCTGGATATTGTGGAGAGAAGTCAATTTGAAACCAATCCTTTCATTTGGGAGACATTGCTATTTTCTTAATCTTTTGTAGCCATTAGGAATCAATCTACAAAAACTAGAAAACCCCTTCTAAAAGGGAGTTAGAAAAGGGATTGTGCTCTTCTGCAGAGTTCTTTTACATCATACTTTAGGGTGAACAATATAGTGTGTTATGCGTGGAAGAGGACTGAACAAAAATTTGATGTGACTCCTCCATACAATGCAAATCAATTAATTTAAATAGCCATGTGTACAATACTAACTATTATTCTAAATGAAACACTTTGATCAGTCACAAAGTCCAAGTTGAAATGCTTTTAGAATATAACCAATTTTAGTGTCATGTTTTGAAAAGGCAAGAAACTAAGATGTGAAAGAAAAGTGTGTGAACATGTGTGCCTATTATTAAATGTAAAGACATTTTAAACTATAAGGGCTTGAATGATAACGTTTCTGCGTTGTCTCACAATGGTGTTTTATCCCTATGTTTTTAATGGCTGAGGACGATATGAAAAGGATTCAGTTTTTGGGGTTAGTACATTACACTAAGCTTGACGGATATGAGCCATTTTGTTTAACTGTGCCCTCCAGCTTATCCCTTGTGTTTTGTCTCCTCTAGATTCACTAATGAGATTCAGTGTGCTCTGTGTCAGGACTGGAGGGAGTCCATCTCTATTGGCCGCAGAAAAGGCTTTCCAGAGCCTGGGCTTTTCCACCCTGTGTTAACTGTTGTTTAGACTCATGTGCAGGGCCGACAGATGCCCATGCTTTATTTGGTTTAATCTGTACAGTACTCCTGACAGAATGAATCTTTTGGAGCTCTGCAGTCTCACCTGGATAGGTTAACCCTAGAAAACTCTCTCAACTTTATTTTCTTGCCAAAGAAAAAATGGCACGTGCCAATAATCTCATCATTTGATTTCAACACTTTCATTGCAATTTTTGCCACAATGTTTTTTTTTTAACTTAAAAGTAAATCTAGTGATTTTTTGTGGGCTGAGAAGACTTTTTCTAGAGAGGATACAATCTGAAAACGTTTCAAAGCACATGCCGACAAGAAAAACTACTATTTTAAAACTAGCTTCTGAAAAAAAGCCATAGTAAAATACAGGTCTAAAACTGTAACAAACAAAATAAATGTAGCTTTTATCATCAGACATGGCTGCAATTAGCTGGGTAAAGAACCTGGGAGCACTGATTGAACATCTTTGAGAGGCTGTCTTTTACCCATAATTTAGATGTATATCAAACACAGCAAAGGAATAAACAATATTATAGTAAAAATATATGAAAATATACATTAAAATTGTTGTAACATGGCAATTACAGCAAAACTGAACAATAATGCACTAATTGTTTGTAACTCATAGTCATTATAAATGTTGGTAAATGTCTAAAAGATAAAGCTACAGTATAGTTTCTTCACAGCTACATTTTTCCTGTTCACTAAGAGCAATTTAGTTTCATCATAGTCACAATGTGAAAAAAATTAACCTGCAATTACATAGAAACCCTATAATAGACTGAACAAATTTATAATAGTTAATAAAGAAATTGATATTGTCCTGTATATTATTTTTTCAGTGAGTGCCATCTAAAAAAAAGGAAATCCTTAATATCCCTTTGAGCAATGTGAAGTCCATCATTAACAAGTGAATGGAACCCAGACACCCAGCCAGGCAAGGAGGAAACTGGTTAGGGACGCCACCATGAGGCCAAAGGTGAATGAAGGAGTTTAGTGGCTCAGATGGGAGAAAATGTGCAAGGGTTACAATATCCAATAGTACAGAAATGAAACAAAAAATTCTCAAATCCCTCAATCTCTCAAAAATGTTCAATCAAAAATGTATACAGTACATGTATAATTTTGTAATTTCACAAGATGTGACGTTAGAAGGTATTCAGGTTCAGTTTTGCTTTCTTCTCTGGCACATTTTTTCTTTATTTCTTCCTTATTTTTTTTTCTCAATATTCTAGTTGCAAACAATATGGTTACACTAATTTTAATAAAAGCTGAAGAAATGTATCCAGAATAAAACAGAAGAGGTTTTGAATGTCACTGATGACATTACATTATCTCTCTGTATACTGTACTGTATATATTTCCAAAATGTCACCTTACTTGTATCATGATAGAGCAAAACTGCAAAAGTCTATTTGTAGAATAGTAAGAGCACATTCTTGTATAAGGCTTAACAGGGATCCTAACCATTGGAAGAGAATTTTCCACATTTATGTAAATGTCTAACGAGTCTGAACAGTTGTATATGCTCATTTAGAATCTCTGCAGCTCTTCCACACTGGACTAATAAGTATGGCTTGTAATGAGATTACTCTCTCTGCCAGGCAATATCATGGGATGTAATTGGGACAGAGACTCCACCAAACTGAAAATTAATAACTTTTGTCAAGATTCTGGTGCATTGTCTTATTATACGATGAGGGTCAATTAGAAAGCATTATGTAATAATGTCTGCAACAGAAGAACTCCAATTCAATTAGGGCAGTGACTGGCCTGAATAGGTAGTAAAAAAAGTCGAGGTTTAATGATTTTCACAAAACACCACGATAGAAGGGAGGTGTTGTTGGGGGAAAAAAAAGAAAAGGAGATTCAGTCTTTTTTTCTTCTTACAACATCTTTGCTGAATAATTCAATCCACATTTTTGACTAAATATTTTGAAGGACCTGAAACTAGAGAAGAATACAATTCTACACCTGGGGTGCTATCTGCATGGAGTCAGTATGTTCTCCACGTGTTCATGTGGGTTTCCTCCAGGTGTTTTGTTACATACACAATACTTGGCTTCTGGGAAATTGGCCCTGGTGTGAGTGTGTGCATGTCTGTGTGACCTACGATAGACTGATGTCTCATCTACAGCGTATGATGCATAAAGAGTATGTACAGTATGGCAATAAATATACAATTATAATTGCCTATGAAAGAAAAGCAAACACTAATGATACAGAAATCATAAGGAAGCCTTTCTGAAAGAGCAGGTTTTCAGCTGGATTTAAAGACTGTTGCTGATCTGTGGCTGTCCCTGATTAATTCTGAGATGATGTCATAGAGTTCTGGAGCATAACATCAAAAGACCCTATCACCCATAGGTGTTGGAGCCAGTGGGAATAGAAAGTAAATCAGATTCATCTGAGCGACAGTCATGTGAAAAGGAATAAACAGATAACATAACAGCTAGATGCTGAACAACAAGAAAGAAATTATTTCATTCTAGACAGCTGCTTTTGCATGTGTAGTTCTGTCACCCAGACAGACTGCATCATTTTAAAACTGCTAACTCCCTTGAGCAAGTTTCTGTTATGCAAATTTAAGTGGTTGTTAGATCTGATTTTTAATTAAGTGCTTAATTCCGAACTTTAAAGTCATACAGAGCTTTCTCTTTTCTTTGCCTTGATGCCATCTCTCACATAAAAAGAATAAACAGTCTAACCAGAGTTAGAAGTCAAAATCATCTTTATTTATGCATTAGTCATTTATATCATGTTTGCTGTTATGTTTTGGGATACAGAAAATAACATTGAGAAAACATAGCAGTTAAAACAATATATTATAGCATGTCTCTGTCTTTCCACATGTGCTAATGATTTAGTGTATCTTGGGGCTTCGGCAATGCATGTAATTTAATTATCAGTTTGACTTTATGTCAATCTGTATTGTCTGCAGAACACAACCACTATAGCTGTCCAAAAACCACAAGCCACGAACCAAAAGAGTAAAGAAGCTTTTCTGAGATTCAGAATAATATAGCTTCCCAGCCATTGTTCTCTTCTTTCCAGCTGTTTATTTGAACCCATTACACCGTTGATTGACTGATGCATGAAATCCGATCCGACAATATTTAAATTTCTATACTTAAATGGTTCCTTTTCCTCCACACTAATAAGCGGCATCCACATGTTTTCTATTTCTATGATAACATTCCTTTTTTATTTTTGTTTCTTTAAAGCACCAATGGGCAGTCTGAGAAATACTGGTGAAATGCTGGTGCTTAAATAAATCTTAAGAAGTAGTAGATTTTAAACTTTACTTTTCGTAAAATTAAAGTGTCAAGATCTTGTTCTTGCCTTGTACACAAGAAATCAGTCTTATATTTTCTCACTAAGCTTATAGTAACTGAGTGGTTAATGTAGTTCACCGAGTTTAGTGAATGTAGTGTTATTTGAAAAAAAACAATGCTTCTACATCTTCAACTGCTCCATACCTACTGTGCTTTGAACCAGGTGCATTTTTTAAACTATTCATATTAAAACAAGTATAATTTGATCAGCAGGAAGCGTATCTGCTGCTCTTCAATGAATGGAAAACACATTAAGAAGAAAATAATTTTGAGTACAGTAATCCAAACGTAGAAACTGTAATAAAAACACTTGTAGGAATCCTGAAGCCTATAGATGGATTACAGAAGCGTATTTGGTTCACCAGCCAACCCCAAGGTGTGCCAGGGGTTAGGCTTAACAGGCATTACTAATAGTGTTCTTGGCTCTTGCTAGCCCTGCCACTGCAGTCAGATACATGGTGTAGGCACTAGTTGCACAAAGCAGAAAAAGGTCAATTGTGACAGCTCCCTGATTAAAGTAGGACCCGGGCAATAGTAAACCAAATGAGCCCTCAGAAGTGCTTGCCACTCTAAACTCTTGAACACTGCATTTTTAGACATTGGCAAAAGCAAGGAAAACAGCAGACAATTATTCAACACTGGTGGAAGAAGAAACGTCTCTAAGTCAAATACAAGAAACAAACAGCTTGAAACCAAATAGTAAGCTTGAGGTAGGTGAGAATTTTGCCAAGGTCCCTGGATCAATGAGGTAACAGTGTTTGGATGAGCATATTAGTCCAACTGAAATCATCTAGTGATTTTTTAAAATGTTTTTTGGTACAAATATAAAAGCAGAGGTAAAATCATAGTATAAACTCTATTACCATATGATCTAAATTCTAGTCTTGCCATCACTGCTTCACAAAGGAAGACAAGGCCTGATAACTAGTATATGGTGGTGGAGGAGGGGAGTCCCCATTACCTGTAAAGCGCTTTGAGTGGACAGTCCAGAAAAGCGCTATGTAAGTGTAAGCAATTATTATTATATAGTTACCCAGCCTGGTCAAATTTCTATAATGTCTGAGCAACCCAGACACCTAGTTCATCCAGCAGAACAGCAGTGACCTAGACATCTGTAGTGGTGTAGAAAACTCTACTCAAAACTGAATCAAATTTTACAATTCTTTGTAATATTTTGATTGGCACCTTCTGCTGGCACTGGCATATAATTTAATTTGGTTGATAGCATTCCATAAATGTCCAGGAAATATAAATAAAATTAGCTGTGTGTTTGTGGTTCGTTACTCTACATAGAAGAGGCCATTACCTGTCATCACTTCGCAATCACGCTTCTAGTAAAAGCCAAGAAGTAGGTTACTACACCTTTAAAAACTCTGAGGTGCCGTGTACCACAGGAAAAAAAGATAGTTCAACCCTAGGCAAATTGTGAGCAACAGATCGAATCAACACAGTAAAACCAGCCTAATACACTTACATCGGGGAGAATAGTAATGATAGAATTTCCGTGACTGCAGTTAATTCTATTTGCTTCCTTTCCCTTTTCCAAAGCAATATTACCTCTTGTGGGAGAGCACAGCAGAGTAGAACCAACGGAGATGTGGCATGTTTACTGTTAACAATACTGACACTATATAAAGCTTGGGGTTTCTTTTGGGGCCATTGAGCCACCCTGCCATCATGAGGCTGCGAGACATCCAGCCCCAGTGATTCAGAAGGGCAAGGTAAAGTAGAGCGCACAGATTTATTGAAACTCCTTGTCCTGTCTAGGTGCCTCATTTGTCAAGAGACCTAATTTACGCTGGCCCTTAAGACTAATTGCAAATTTACAAAAAATGCTGATAGTGTAGAACAGTGCTGTGCTAGTGTCCCCTGCCATGCTTCTGCTAATGCATTTCATCTGGAGTGCATAAAATAGGCGGAGAGGCAGCTTTTTTTGCAGACACAGAGAAAGACAGAGAGAGAGAGATGCGCTCAGGGAGGGTTAGTGTGCATTAGAAAGGCTCTTGTGTATAAGCCCCCTCGTTTCCGTGAAACTGACGGTAAAACAGGCCCTCGACTGCAAAGGCAACAGCAAAACAACCAGAGACAACTGCACAGAGAAGTGCCAACTTCTCGTAAACATCCTTAACGTCACATAACATTTATCGTAACCCCCAGCTTTCTACATTAGATGGAATTCTGTGACATTTATCTACCAAGCATTAAAGTGATTCATGATTCGCAAAGCCACGAGCAAGTTATGCTCCCTGACTGCGGTTTTCCTAAAATGATGACATCTTTATTAGGTTAAAGTTTGTGTCGAATTAAGCTCCGCCATAAAGAGATTCCAGTCAATTTACATAATCTCATGCTTCATGAGACTCTGATTCCAGCTCGTGGTTTTAACAAGACCGTGAAACCAAAACATAACAGAAAGGGGGATTTTCTGTTTCCCCTTTATTTCGGATCATAAAAAGGAAAAGAAAGTCCTTGGATATTGCTGTTTTCCAGTACTCTTCCCACATCAAAGACTTTTTGTAAACACTCATGCCTCACAGTGGAAGTTAACTAGTCCTTATCAATCTAAACTGTTTTCTTTCAACATGAATGTTTTAGGGCTGATTTATACAATTACACACCTTATGTGAGTTTCTGAACCTCAAGAGTGTTTTTTGTTCTACCCATTCATTTTCAGTAACCACTTTATCCATAGAGGTAGATACTGGTATGGAGAGCAAGGGCACAAATTGGAATGACACCTTTGCCAGGATGCCCGTCCATTGCAGAGGGCAAACACGTGTATCTCTCACACATGCATTGGGAGTAATATAGAGACACCAACTTACCCGGACTGTACGTCTTTAGAAAGACACCAGAGCACCCAGATGAAATCCTCACAGAAACAGAAGGATCTTGCAAACTCCGCACAGAAGGTAACCACTACTGCAACTTCGGTGAACTAGGAACTGTGAGGCAGAAACCCAACCCACCATGTCTCTCAGATGTCTTTTTTAATGATAATGATGATACTGTTTAACATTTGGTTTTAAACATAAATCTATTTAGTTCATTGGAACTCTTTCCTTATTTTTAAAATATGCTGAGCAAGATGCTATAACCAATAAAGTTTTTTGACTGCAGGAAGGAGGAGGTGAGGTGGACTCAAGTCAAACGAGAGCTGTTAAGGAAAATAAAATCTACATAAGAGCCTTAAAACGAAGAGGTACATTACATTTGGCACGAACATATGTACTCTTAGTGGCATGGAGCCATTTTGCTTTAGACACTACCTTGTAATTCATGCAAATAAAGAGGTTAAGAAGAACTTGCAAACTCATTGCTGGAAAATGACAATAGACAGGATTTTCATCTTAGAATCAGCCAGACAAAGACTACGCAAAACAGGCAAATGAATTGGCAGGGGGTTTGGTTCCAGGGAAATATAAAAGCCTGAGATAAACATACGGCCACAATACAGTCTCTTCATTTATATTGGCACTTCCAGGGGACAGAATTTTGCTACGCCTATTCCAAGTTTCCTTCCAGACAGCAATCATGTTATCCATTAGTTAAAAGTGTTTCAGATAAATAGCAAAGTGTGTACAACCTTGTTCTTAAGAAATAAGTCTGACTTATCTAATATTTAAGGGATTAAAAGCAATTTGCATTAATAAAAGTCATGTTAAACTCCCCCAAACTATAAATCGCCCCTTCATGACAATAAGGATATAAAATGTGGCTTTAGTTTGATTAAGACATTAATATGCAAATTAGCAATGGAACCAACAAAAACCCTTCAACTCCAACTAGACTGTAACATTTCTGGTACACCATGCAGTCAAGGAGTCAGTTTTACTTTTTTCTCAAAAACATCACCAGCGTGGACTACAGAATAAGTCAGGTTCTGGGTGTCACAATGTTACTTTCTGTATAAATCATTATGAACACCAAATCAGTATAATTTCCTACAAACTGGTTGCAACAATTGAATATACAGTATATTGAATATATATAAAGTATATATTCCTTCATATACACAGTTTTTGTACACTTTCATAAAACATTAAGAAGGCAGCACCTTCAACTTCAAGCTTTCTAAAAGCCATCGCAAATGTCTTGAAGTGCAAGACTCAGCAGAGATAATATTCTTGTGGACTGAAGAAATAATAACTGGCATGGTTGTATGGTGGTGCAGAGGTTAGAATGGGTGTGACATAGCCCTTGGCCCCTGGGTTCAATTCTGGACCTGTGTGGAGTTTGTATGATCGTGTTGTGCTTGTGTGAGTTTCCTGTGGGTGTTCTGGTTTTCTCCCACAGTCCAAAAACATAATAGTACAGTGTAGGATAATAAGCATCTGGGCGAGTGTCTACTGTATGTGTCTGTGATTCTGTCTTCTGCCCTGTGATAGAGAGGCTGTCATACTGTCCATGGCGTACCCTGCCTTGAGCCCTTTGGTGGCTGGGATAAGCTCTGACTCCCCTGCAGCCCTGAACTGGAAAAAACAGAGAAAATGACTATAAGAAAGAATAAAGAATGAATGTGTTTAACTTATATACGTATATGTACTGTAGCTGTGGAGTAAGTCTATGTGGTGCACATTTTAAAATGAACTAAACAGCTTTAAAATTTGTCTTACAGAAACCCTTAACTTTTCATTCTTAAATACATTTAAGCATATTTTTGATTAGCATTTAAAAAGGGATAAAAATTGCATCCTTCTAAGACCATGGTCTTTAATATCTGCTGAACATACTGTAGCACTTGCTATGAACTTTAACAGATTCATCATTCGTTTTAAAACATATCTTTCACTATGGCACTCCTGGCAGAATAGGGGACTGACAAAAGCAAATGAAATCAATGCTCCATCATAATGATCAAGTGGCTACTCTATGAAAAAGGTTAAAATGTTTGTGCAGCGAAACTCATACAGTATGTAATGGGTCCGTGAATACAGTATGTGAAATCTCAGAGCAAATTAAATGTGCCAGATTATGTGAATATGTTAATAAAATGCCAAATATGGTTCAAAAGGAATAACAACAACCAAGAATTAAGAGAACTGAAAAATGTTTATTGAATATTTTAGTCCTTGCAAATTTGGCTTTACAGGCTTGGATTAGGGCTAACCTCCATATGACAAGGAGACTTCACTTAGAGGACTCTATTTTGGTCCTTCAAGCAATGTAACAACTTGGTTTTCAAAACATTTCCAAGGTGCATCTCTGTTCAGTGAAGAAGAAATAACTTCTGCCGATAGAACCCATAACGTTTCTAGTTTTTTATCAACGAAAGCACTCAAATCACACTGTTTATCTGACTGTAGAATTGTATTACTTTCCAAATATACTGCAAAATGAAAAAAATAATAATTGACTTCTCATTTCATTGGGTTGCATGATGTTATAAATCATCTAAGAGACTACAAATGAAAGAAGGTCCATTGTACACAGGTCATTCAATCAAAGCTAACATGAGTGACTGTGAGCACTGGACAAAAAGTGGAAAGAACACCAAAGATGGAATTGAACCCAGAACCCTAGAACTTTGAGGCATTAGAACTAACAATTATACCACCATATCACCCATACTGTAACTCTTGTGTCCCATGCCACAGAACTACTTATATAATCAAGGGCATAAGTATAACTAATTTGCTGATTTGTACTGTACATCCGAATACTGAAAAAACTAAATTCTGGTGAGGAATGTTATCTCAGTTTTACAACAATTTTAAAACAATGAATTATAAACCTTTTAGGTATTTGAAAGCATATGGAAAGTGAAAAAGAATAAGACTTCTTCTACACACCTGAAAAAGGCTTTACTGCCAAAATGAAGAGCTCTAGCTCTTCTGAAATGTAATGTCACAATACCATAAAAGCACTGCCCCCCCAAAAAAAAACTGCAATAGTGAGCAAATTTAACTCCATTCAACATGGAAAAAATCATCTTGAATTATTACGATTTACAAAATAATCCTGAAAATGACACAAAGGCACATAAAAGAGAAAAAACAAACAAACTAATGTGTCAGTTTAGAAAGATTGCAAACAGGACTGCTGTTTTGCTTTGTGTAATTTGGGACAATTTGAGCTATATTAGTACTCTAGCTTTGCTGTGTTTCAAATAAAACATAATGAGCAATTTACCATGCTGTGAAAAAAAAGCCTGAATGTTCTAATGTCTAATGTAACACTGTCAGTGTTAATCCATTTTTATCATGGAGCTATATTTGTTTCCCTTACATAACTTAACAAGTATAATGACTGTAGAGCTTTCCTAGTTGTGCGACGCCTTGCAGAGTGTTCCAACAGCAGGAGGATAACAGAGTGGGTGTTCGTTTCTTTTCAACAGTTACTCCACACGGCCTCCTGCCTCTTTGCCTTTTTATAGCATTCCTCCCAGAGACACCACACTCCCAGAGTGCCAAGCACAAGCCAAAGAGTGCTCAGTTCCTCCACTAGAGACTTTGGTGTGGGAATAGTGGTATTTCTTGCTTCCTTGGAGGATTTTTCTTTCCACACACTTCTCACCTTTTTTGATCTTTCACTGTACAGTTTGTTTTGGACCCAACATTTTTAATTTTTTTGTAAAGCTGTGAAATGTTATGGTGTCATAGAACACCATTTATACAACATGTGCTGTGTGCAATGCTGTAGATAGTTTTGATTTACCTCCGCGGAGGATTAAATAAATCTCAATGGCAATTTATTATATTCTCTTTTTTCTGTGCAGAACGTTTTATTCATGGCTAAATTCCAAATTACATAAAGCAGTTTTTAATAAGAAGTACTGTATACTAAGTGAACAGTTAATCGCCTTTTGATAAAAACTGAAACCTTTGAAATGACAACTTGAAAATTACATCTTTATGTTGTAGGAAAATGTTGAACTGTTGTTTACTTTGATCCTCTTTTTGGATTCAAAACCAAGTTTGCCAACTTTTTTTAGCACTTTACCTTGTTGACAAAACTAAGATTAAAAAAGTAACTTCCTTACCCAAAGGCTTGGGTTTTTTAGCATATCTGAAGTTCCCAAATAAAGTACTTTGGTCATGCCATAATCAAGGGCAACCATTTGTTTTCTGTAACATTTTCTTATTAACAACTATTAGTGTTATGGATAACAAAAAAGTATCTTAAATAATAATAATAATAATAATTTTACAAATATTTGTTGGAGCATTTATCAACAATTTTTGAGGCTAGGTGGTTCAATTTAACAAACCCAATAACAAACAACATAATCAGGAATTTTCTGAGCTCACCAGTGGTAAACTGTGTGTCACATATTAAATACCTTTCTTGTGCTAGTTGATAACAGGATGCTTTGTCCCTGGAACCAAGGTAGTTACCATCATTTAACGTGAAATACCATGGATTTTGTAGTACATGCTAGGACAAACATCATTAGCTTAAGTAACACAATTTCCACACAAAAGAAATTCAAAGGAAACAAGCTAGAGAGCTGGATTAGAGTGGTGGTGTCTTTGGAGATCCTGAACAACTGCAAGCACTAATATGAGAACACAATTCATGGCTGAGAGTGTTCTAGAGGAAGCTTCGGCTGTCTTGGCAATGGGAAATGTTTCAACAGCGAGGGAAAACTGTATGGAACTGATGGATTCCATCTGAATGAAAAGAGAATTACAAATATTAAAACTGGATTGGGAAGGGGGGAGTTTCCATTGAACAACCGCAAAAGAAGTACAGTACTGTACACGGAGACTAGAGACATGTAGAGTCCAATAAAAAAAAAACTTCAAAGGACCAGGCAATTAGGTGTTAGTGACTAAATGTCAGGACTGTGACTGCAATTGGAATTACAGAAAGTGATAGTAAAGAAATGGTATTAATGAGTACACAGCATTCAGGAGAGACAAGAAAATTGGAAAAGGTGGAGATGTACAGTAGCACTATGCATCAAATAGAGAATTCTGATACAAGACTTTAACCAAAAGGAATCAAGACTCTACATGGATTTAACAGATCAAAGAAATGTCTTCTTTAAACATACAGAACAGTATTATTGAAATAATAATGTACAGTATTGGAAGCAATTGTGAAAACATAGGACAAGTACTGTAGGTAATGCAAAGTATATCAAGCAAATATGAAGACAAAAACACAACATAATTATTACTCATTATTCAGGAGTTTGGTCAAATTCTAATTATAACACAATGAGACATCAAATATAGAGGAATAGGATTAATTTAAAAATACTTCATATTTTAGTGTTTGAAGTAACCTTGCCAGGCTGAAGAAATTACATCCAGGCAAGATCCATAAGACCACACCTTCAAAAAAACCCAGAAAGCTATTGTTACCTCAATTGAATACAGAATGTACTTTAAGGAACTTTCCACCACATTTATCCTCAATATTGTCTTTTCCTCAAGACTACTGGTTTCACAACCCTCTCCAGTGTTATGCATAAAACACATTGAAACTGACATTCATGTAGTGATTTGTTGATAGAAGTGACCTTCTTTGTGGAAAATGTGTTCTATACACTTTATATACAGTATATTGTGTGCACGTTCCTTCCCAGGAGTCACTGTGTTCACCACAATGTTTGGTAACTCCACATCTCTACCATTGCCTACACTTGCCAGTGCACTGCCTTCTGCTGCTTTTGCAAAATGCGATTGTGAAGTAACTAACCAGATTCTGCTACTGTACTGTATGTCAACAGAACAATGTTTTTGACAACACAATTCTACATAGTTCTATCAAGTGTACTTTGTATCACATATCCTGTCTATCTTCTGTTTCCATAATTATTTCAAACTATTTTAATACAAATCTAAATCAAAGATTTACATTTAAAGGAAAGAACACCATGATGTTTTAACAGTACTTTAGAATGGGATAAGATTTTGAATCAGAAGAGAATTGGAAATGTACAGCATAGATTCATCTCCAGATATTATAATAAAGTGAAGTAAGCAGTGACCACATAATTAAAAAATGATTTAGAAAATATATAAGAAGAAAGAATGAAATGTTTAAAAAACAAACCCTAGCTAAAGACCATATACAGTAGTATAATAAGTATACTTTATATATACACAATATATACTGTATAATAAGTATAATAAATTGCAAACACTGGTTAAAAACGTTATTAGATAGAAATAGAAAATTGTCATGCTCAATCCCACTGATGCACTGCAGTGTGAGCTAGCATTGACTGGGCTGCCGGCTACTGTTTCTCCCACTGGTTGCCATGGGTTCCAATCTGACAGGAGACCTGAACCACCTGGAGGCAATTTACCACTTTGCCCGTTTCAGACGGTTTAGTATATTTAAGGGCTGTTCTGACACTGGGCTATGTTATAGAGCACCTGTGGGCAAACTATGGCCCCCCAGCCAGTTTTAATCGGCCACTTGAGGTAAAAAATAAATTAGTCAATATTCCACTTTGTTTGTCGCCCTTTTTTCTTACATTTCATTATCTGTGCTGTTAGATGGCGCACAAAAGTTTTAACACGTTTTACCACAGTGATTCCAAACTGTGCATTGCACCACCTAGGGGAGGCACAGTTGTTGGACAGGGGCATCTCAGGTATCACCAGTCAAGAATTTTATTACGAGCAAAACCCACTGTTTGTGCACACATAATGTACAAGTTGCGCGGTGCCTAGCTAGATTGTGTCACATGACACTGGCCACAAGAGTCGGCAGTCTGTTAGCAGTGTACCAGTTGACCGCTGTTGTTTCTAAGAGTGGTTTGTTACATGATCGCAATCGAGAAGTTTTTAAATATGAGTAAAAAACATGAAGGACATGGACCCAAGTTCTAAAGAGAAACGGAAATGCAAATACAGAAAGTATGACTACAGTTTCTTGAATTTTGGTTTCACATGCACAGTTGTGGACACTGAAGAATATCCTCAGTGTGTTGTCTGCTGAGAGCATGTTCCCCACTAAATTGAAATTTAATTTGGAAACTGTTCACAGAAGTGTGATACGTAAGCTGCGTAAGTACTTTTCGCACGTTTAATGAGTGAACAGAAAGCTGCTTTTTCTAACCAAACTACAGTCCCCAACAAGTTCTTTTTTCATCATACAAAGTAGCATACCAAGTAGCACAATGCAAAAAAACTCATACTATTGGAGTACCAAGGATAAGCAACAGAGCTCTGTGAATTCTGCTTCCCTTTGCAATATCCTGCCTTTGTGAAGCTGGGTTTCCAGCACTTACAGTTATCAAATCCAAGTTCAGATCACGAGTCAATGTTGAAAAGGAGGTGCACGTTGCCATTTCAAAAATACTACTCAGTATTTTTGGTGAATTATGTTAACAAGCCCACCTACCCATTAAGAGGCACAAACAAAACATTGTATTCTCCCCCTTTTTTAAAAAACATTGGTTAGAGTTTTACATTTTTTAGTCATTTTATTTGCATTTTACAAAGTTGTTGACTATTTTTAATTTTTTTCAAATTGTTTGCACATTCAAATAATTTTGATAAAATGTGTTGTCAAGTATTTTTACTATTTTGATCAAGCCTATTGGTTTTGAAAATGATTATAAATAATAAAAATTGGATCAACTTTGTTTTTATTTCAACCTATCATTTCCTTTTCAAATTTATAATCTTTTGTAAAATATCGCACTGCCATAGAACATATTTTTGACACAGGGGAGGCATGTGGAAAATGTGAAAGGTCAAGGGTGGCACGGACCCAAAAAGTTTGGGAAACCCTGCTTTACCAATTTGATTCACCAGTTAGAGTGTGTCCATCATACTGTGAGGGAACCTGTGCCAAAATGAGTGTATTGAAGAAGCAGAAAATTGACAATGAATGCAGAGTATGCATATAAAATTGCTAAACAAAGCAAGCCGCTCACTGAAGGGGAGCTTTTGAAGGAGTATATGACACAAACAAGATATTCTTTGCCCAGAGAGCAAGAACAAATTTGAGAAAATAAGTTTATCATGCAGAACCTGTCAGGTCGAGGTAAATGGTGAAGACTTGGCTTGTGAGTTGAACGTCAAGTTTTATTCAATTTTTATGTTTTTATATTTAAAATATTTTTTTCTCTCAGGTTATCATTAACCCTGATCTAATAAGCCTATGTTGGATTCTAAACTTATATAGGGCATAGGCTATCTGTAACAGCAGCGTGAAGTGGCCCTCTATACAGTTTCAAAATTTTATGTGGCCCTTGGGACAAAAAAGTTTGCCCACCCCTATTATGGTGTCTTGTCTCTGAGCTTTTGAATCCTTTGTTCCTATGTCTCTTAGCTTTCTTCCCTATCAGTACTTTGGTTGGGTTTACAAACTGCTTGTGTTTATGACCTTGTTCCCAGATCACCCCTTGGCTTTGTTACTTCTTGGTGCTTTGGCCCTGCTTGTTTAATTACAACTTGGATTTCCCTTGTGCTTCACTAGTGTCCTTCCCTAGATCTGCCCCTCACTTTGCTGACCCTGACCACTCTTACAGATTCCCCTCTGTGCCTTGAACTGTGTTGTTTCTCATTCACTGGCTTTGACACCTGCCCACTTGACCATGAACCTGGACTGTGTTTCTGCCTTATTGCCTTATCATCACCTGCTATCACTCCATGTTTGCCTGCATGCTCAGCACAGCTCGGCTCAGCTTCCCTGTCTGCAAGTAGCACTGTGTAGTTTCCCTTGACTGTATGCCGACTGCAGTTTTCTTGTCTTATCTGCCTCTAACTTAGCACGTAGGTTCACCTTATGAACCTCAGACTATTGCTTTACACTACTATAAGCAGCACATCATAGGAAACAGAGTATTATAATCAATAGAAAAATGTAACAAATATTTTTTCAGTATTCCAACAACAAAATTAAGTGAATGCAAAAATAAAATAATTGTGGGAAATGTACAGTATACTGTATGCGTTAGTTGAAAGTGTTAGACTGACATACCAAAATAACTGCAAAGCCATAAGCAGAAAAGACGACAAAAGGATGTGATTCAAATATTCAGAATTCTTAAAACCATTGACAAAGACTTCTTAAGTATTGGCAACGGAACACAACTAGAGGACACAAAACTATGGGGAAATTAATTTTATCATTTGGTATACAAAGATTTGTGGGTGACAAGGTGAAAAAGGGTGAAAAAGGTACTCAGGCATGTTTGTTTGGCTTCTATTCAAAGCAACCTGAATGTATACCAATTTATACAGCTGGGTATTTAAATGCATTTGAGTAAACTACTGTACCTTGCTCAAGGGTACAATAGCAATGTCTAAGTCTAAGTCCTAAGTCCTAAGTATACCATCACACTGCTGAATAGAAACAGATGGATGACACTTCATATCAAATAACACCCAAATAAGGTAAATTGGACTAATAGCTTTCCTTTGTTTATAACTTTTGCTATGTACATATTATATTGAGGTGGTAGTATATGCATCACTAAAACACGGAGATGTTGATTTTCTAGGATGCTTCAAGAAAAATCTTGGTGAGATATTAGGATCAAAAAGCCAATTTCCCCCATGCAGGAATGATGAGCTGAATGTCCCCCTCCCAGCTGTTTTCATTCGTATTCTCTCAAAGGATTAAGAAGTTGGAGATGTTGTATATTTTCAGACTAAGACTCCAGCCTGCAGACTGTACAGTATTGGACTGTGGTGTTGTGAAATGCATTTACAGAAGATAATGGGAGTCACTAATTCAATTGTGTCAATTTAACAATACTATACAGGTTTATGAAATAAACCTTTCTTCAAATTTCAGGTGTCAGTCGAAATAAAAAACCTGACATGGTGGCTGCATTTTGTGTTTTGCTCAACTTTAAGCCCATGTCCATCAGCCCATTATTTAAACCACTTTATCCAGTAAAGAGTGACAGGTTAGACGGAACTTATCCCAGCAAGCAACAGAACCAAGGCAGGATTCTGTACACCCTGGATGGGATTCCAGCCCACTGCAGGGCACACACAGACACAGACACTCACACAACGACAATAATTAATCTGCCAGTATGTCTTTGGACTGTGGAAGGAAACCAGAGCAAAGGCACAAATATACTGTACAAGCTCCATACAGATATCAACCCGAGAATTGAAGCCAATACCCCATGTTAACCACTGCACCACTATGGCACTCTCAAGTCAACATCCAGTGTGTTTTAATGCTATTATTATGTACCGTATCTTAGTAATTGTCATATGGATTGGTGTGCAAATTACAGTTTAATTTATTATTATATTGCATTTATTCTTTGTTGAAGAAAAATGTCAATTTAAGATTCATTGTTTTAAAACAGTCCCTTATTCTGAAATTTGCCATAGCAAATATGTCTATTGTATACATGTTTGTAAGTTTTAAACTATTGTTTTAAAAGGAGTTATAATAATCTGAAGAAATAATTAGGGATTTCTTTATTTGCATTATATGCCATTTCAAGAAATGAAATATCCACTGGCCATTATTAATATGTCTACCTGACTCAACATGTCTTTTATATGGCATGAACTTACATTATACTGTATGCATGGACATTGAGTTTACTCCACAGTGTGGACTGTCCTATCATTTAGTTACCATCTAGAGATGGCATGTTAACTGAAGTGCTGATGAAAGCTGAAGGTTTTACTGTTTTACTGTTTTAAGGTTTTACCACAAGAAACGCTCCCTGTTTATGCTTAGACCATGTACAACACATGTACTACAGAACTAATGGTGGCACTGTCCTGATGTGTAGGAGTGGCATTCTTGTACTTCAGAGGAAAAATTCTTTATTTTTCTGGAGTTTTCTAAAGTCTAATTTAGCATTCAATAGAGGAGAGTGTTGAGAGACACAGTCCAGTAACATTTACGTGATGAATTAAAAAAGGCATGGCCAAATCTATAGTATACCCTTTGAAAAAAAAACCTTTCATACATTAAAATATCCTAATAAATCCAAAAATGCCCTGATGTGTTTGTTTTAATTTCTTATTGCCTAGTTTTCCATTTATTTAAAACCACATCATACTATAGTTTATCTGAAAAGAATTTAAAAATAAATTACCCATTAAAACTTTTTTTTTTCACTAAAGGTTACTCACTTGCCATTGGCAAGATGCAAACCAACATGAAATACATTAATATTCAGTCTCTATCACACCTTTGAACTCAGCTGTGAGTTTTTGCCACTCTTTGTCAATGACAGAAGAATATAATACAGTACAGTACTTCGATCAGGGTTTCATACTTTAGACACATAGAAACAGTGGAAAAATAGACAGTTGTTCTTAAAAATGAAGAACTATTAAAAGTAAGATCTCATTAATGTATATGAGGGCAAAATAACATTCTAGCCATGGGGTTTTTAAGATACGTACATACTGAACAGGGCGATTTAAAGCAACATAATTTTCACCTTAGTTCTCTCAACCTATAAATCTGCTCTTAGCTTTCGGCTGAAAGTACGTCTTATGAATCATAAGGAATAACTGCATGCCTCTGCTTTTAAAGTAATGGCTATAAAGGAATCATTTAGGATTATACATATGCTATGCTATGCATTGCTATATTATGTTGTGTAGTGTTTATGATGGAGATAACAGCACTTTTTAGCTTCATTCAAGTAAAGTGTCACTATTTTATGTTACCCTAAATGAAAGATTAGCATGATAATTATTTTTAATTTAGCAGTCCTCACAATGTTTTGACCTGTGTGGATCAACTTTTACTGGTGTATTTTGCCATGATTTGTGTCATAAACAACCTTACCTCTCCATCCTATACCATGTTTTTTACGAAGATTTTCATGCATTTACTGCTCTGCTTTACAACATGGTATCATATCAGAAATGTTTATAAAAGTCTGTTGAGGAAACAGAACTTACAGTACATATACTGTAACATTTTCAAAAAACATAATGGTGAAAGACCTACATTTATTTTCATTATTTCACAATGTTCCTTGTTTTACTATTTTACCTTTGGGAACCTTAGGTGCTGAAAGCTGAAAATAGTCCACCATCAAGAAACCAAATCTCCTGAGGTAGCGTTCCAAGCCTAGATTGCCTTCTTACACTCTCAGAGTGAAGGGGAACTCAGAATGAGTAGAGTTTCTCATTGCTGTATGGAGGGGAGCCACTTCTCTTATGGTTAATATTTGTTACCAGTGGCTGTAACAATTGCATCTTTCAGATCATCACAGTTTATCCACTGCACCTCAACAGCCTCTCCTCACCCCATGAGGGGCTAAAAGTGAAGCTCTCTTGCAAGGGGGATTAGGAGGCAGTGTGAGCCTGCAAAGAATAATTTACCGCTTAAGGCCAAATAGCTTCAAAGTGCAGAATTCTCCAGAGTGAGCAGGGAGGCTCTGAACCTGTCAATGGCAACTTACTCCACGGATAGCGAGCCAAAGACTTCAATAATGACATCACCCAGGAGCCAGGGCCAGAGAGCAGGTCTGGCTTTCAAAGTTCCAAGGCTCCGTCGACAACAACTTTGAAGTCTTTTGGAGGGCTTTAGCAGAAGACTGATACCACGCAAGCCTTTCTCACAGGCAATGGTCGTGCAGCCACTCAATGGATTAACTGGTTTAAAGTGCTTTAATGCAGGAGTTGGTGTGTGTGGGAGACGAAGGAGAAGGTCAATGCTGTCTCCACTCAGCAGAGCACTACCCCAAACCCTTATTGTGTTCTGAACACTGTGTTCTGTTTCCAAAAGGTCCTGCCACTCACATTTTTTTAGTTCATGCTCTTATCTGATGTGACGAACATCATCCTGTAGATCTGTCCTAATTGTTCCATTTATGCCATCTGCTCTGGCACCCCAAGCAGTGACACAACTCATTGGCAGCAAAATAATCTCTTCATACATACAGTATAGCCCACACACTGCAAAGGAATCCAAAAAAAATGCATGTTCAAGTAGTATTGCTGTGCCCAACAATCTAAAAGGCATGAGCATTAAACAGCTGTGCAATGTCAGTCTCCAAGCAAAAGAATGCAAATAATGCTGTATCTCCTGGGTTTTGTTTCAACAAACAAAACAATCTATCAAAAAATATTCAGATCACTGAAAAATGTAAAACAGAGTAAACAGAAAATTAAATCAATTTAACTATTTGGAAAGAAGGTTGTTATTACACATACTGTATTGTGGTATTAAATGTACGGTGAAAATTACTCGGAGCTGTAACTTTCACACATCAAAATTGATATACATAATGTTCTGCAGAAAAAGAACAATTTGCTCATAATTCACAAAACCCATGTGTGAAAAATCTTCACATAAACAAAACAGCGAAGAGGTAATTAATTCCACAGTTTTACAACAAAGAAATATGCAGAATGATAAATCAATTTCCATATCTAAAGTTGTACTGAACAACGGATCTATTTAGCAAGAAAAATAATATACAGTATACTGAAGAATTAGCTTGCACACAACTTTGTTTTAAGGACAGTGGTGTTTTTTTCTTGTATTCTAGGTGCTCTCAAATATGGAGACATCCAATAATAATTAGCTTTGGGTGTTATTTAAGTGTATTTTCGAAGACCTTTTCTTATGATGTTTATTACTCCAATAAACATTAATCTCCAATATACAGTAGCTCAGAGAAAGTACAGTATTGGTAGTTTGTGCTTTCTAAAACCAGAACTCCACAAAGGTTGTGAACAATTTAAATTGAGCCAGGAATACATTTCAAAATATTTTAGTTCATCTTTCTCAGTTACAGAACATATGAGAGTACATGAAAAGCACAAAATAATAATTTTCTGTATGAATGTTTTAAAGTTTTTATCCCTTAGATCGTTCTAATATGGGCATTCCATATTCTAGATGATTCAGTTAAAGGTTTTCAAGGGCAATGTATGTGTATAGACAATGCTATTTTGAATGATAAAGACCTATTATATAATTAGTCAAAACAAAATACTTGAAACAATGTCACTTTTCTTCTCAAAATTAGACATTTATTGGATTTGCATTTGATTTTTTCTTTTAGTTTTAGCTTTATAGCTGTTAAAAGATTTCCTTCTCCAGAAATGTCCTTCTCAATAAAATATTTCTTTTTATGTGTTCTTCGGGTTTCTTTCTTAAATTAGTTTATGTCATTGACATGAAACTGAACTTTCTGTAACGTAGTTGATTCCTCCTTGAATTGAAGTCAAATGAAAAAAGGAGATTTTTCTACATGTATTTCACAAGCTTTCCACAATATTACCAACTCATTTTCACCTCCAGAACAAACAAATGCAGAAGTATCTATTGTTATTTTAGCCAGTATCTTACAAACACAGCATTTGTTAACAATAAAGAGCTGGTCTGACAAAGATCCAAGTTTCTTTTCTTATGTATTGGCCAGCACATTTTTATGCCTCAGAAAACAAAAGGGGAAGAAAGAAAGTTCTAAAGTATGTTAAGGAATTGCCAAACAAGCTACAATACCTCAATTTATTTTACTAAAAAAACAAAGACTGGCAATCTTCGATAGATTCCAGCAGTGCCGTTTTGTCTTAGTGATTTCTATTTGGCTAATTTTCCTTAATATCTCCATATTGTTTAGACTTCTTTGCTCTATTAAAAGCATATCAAATTCGGGTCATTCTTCTCCATCTCTGTAACAGATATGGAGAATCAATATGGCATCACTGTGCTGTGACTGCCAGTGCACTAAAAGGACTAGGGTGACAACTGTTGTGTTCATTTTCATGAGATCACATTTTCTGCTAGGGACAGCATTAACCCTCCAGTGACACCCATATCAAGGATTTGAAGACTGTTTTCAAAAAGAAAAAATATACTGCTTTCCAAAGAAACATCTAAATCTTATCAGACTAGTCGAAAACAGGTGCTTTCCAACTTAGCTGGCCCTATTAAAACAAACATTCAATATTTTGAAAACCACATGCCTAGTATCAATTTATTGCACATGTATAAGAGACAATGGGGGAGTTACAGGACATACAATACAATGACAATACACACCAGAGGTCACTAAAATGACTGGTGTCCAACAAAAAAAACATGTACAGTAAGATAACATGGACAATGATATTTGAAGCTAAGCAAGATTGGACCTAGTCTGTACTAGGTATGGGGAGACCTCTAAAGAGCATCAGGTACTTCTCAAGATTGGTGTTTGTCAACCAGTAGGTGGTGCTCTTCCCTCTAAACCAGCACTTACAAAACCACTGCTCCAGTATAGTGAAATCAGGACACTGTGCTGTCCTTCAGTTGGGACAATAAACTGAGATCCTTAAAGGGGAACTGGAACATTATTTTTATATTTTGGTGCTAGAAAGAATCAGCACTGATGAGTGCATTTCAAACCACAATAAAAGTAAAATGTACACAGTAACATGTAAAACCTCCAATTTACATCACAAAATAGATTTGCCATATTTGCACAGTGCCCTGTTTGGCGATTCAGAACGAGGCAACAAAACTTCTGGTGACATGTTGCAGCCGTACAATATTCTTAACAAGCATGCTAATGAATACAACTCTTTTTATGCAATAGAAATATTGCTTTTGATTTCAAGATGTTTTTGCTGAAAAATACTGCTTACTTGTTAACAATGCATGCAGGTCACATTGGGACATTTCTGCAGTGAAATGCCTGCTGCACAACCTTTACTGATTCGCTCCTACATCACATTACATTTCAGTGACTAGTGAGCAGGAAGGGATGCACTATGTTGCAACTGGTGGGAACTTTAATGCAATTTTGCGACACCATGGCAACTTACAGTACAGTACATTCACAAGGTTCACGATTTTGTGCTTCATTCAAAATTTGTAGAATTTTTTCTATTCCATACAATTAATTTATTTTTGTAACTGAGATTTAATAACAGGTCTGATAAATGGGGACTGCAGTTCCCCTTTAATAAGACTATCACTGAAGATCCCATGGCACAGTTCTTAAAAGAAGGCGGGGTTTCCCTGGTGTCCTTGCCAAGTTCTGTTCTGGGTCAGCAAAGTCTGTTTCATCTGATGTAAGGGTGAAAACAAAGTCTCAGTTGCTAGACCATCAGTGACAACCATGTACTTGGATAGGTGCTGCACCTCTGATAGTTGAAGTGGATCCTCTCCTGTGACTATAACTAAGTGCTAACAAAAATATGAAGATGCTGCCTAGTGGGCAATCCATAGTTTGTTGAAGAGGTGAATATTTGAATGAAGGCCTTCTCATTTTACACTGAATTATTTAAGAGAGATTTTGGCTTCCAACATGTTTGTGCTCAACAAAATCACTGAGATCAGAGATTCATCCCTAGGGAAAGAAAATGCATTGCTCCACTAGTTTCAAATTCGACACAGCATTCCTTTTCCATTTCCTTCATTGATGAAATCAGTAAAAGTGTTCCAAATGTATGTACGGAGTAAATAAAGTTACTTCATGCATTCTGTTATTTAAAACTCAAAAACCTTAAGGAATATGTAACTGTATTAAGTGTGGATACACTCTAGGGTCATGCGGAACTGATTTTTAGACATTGCATATTTTGTCAATAAGGGTGGAGAGAGGGGGCGTCATTTCATTTGTTGCTATAGAAAATCTTTAAAGCTATCAAAAGAAATTGTTCACAGGCATCTATGCAGGCACACTGAGACATCTGACAGCTTGGTAAACTTAGAAAGGAAAAATAGTCCGAGGCTATGTCACATACTGTAGATTAAGTTGAACCCCTTAAGAGGAAAGTCTGGGAATACATTGGGCATTTCCCCCTTGAGTATACCCACTCACGTACTCTTCTTCCTTTATCTGTGTATAAGTTAAAGTTTTTAGCTGTATCTTATTGGTCTACCCGCCTACTTCTACCAAGAAGAAGCTCTCTGTACAGAGGTATTATTTTTGGTTTCCCTCCACTTCTCCTCTCTTCCCTTGGGCAATTGGTGAGATGTGAAAAGGTGATGGGTTTGTAGGAGGAGGTCCAATGGTCCAGGGACTTATCTAGCCCCAGTGATGTACTGTACCATATGCTTGGTCATAGATACAATAAATTATGTGAGGACTATTTCTAAAACAGGACTTCACATTCTGAATCAGTCCAAAAATGTTTGCCAGCTTGCCTATCCAAATCAGGTTATTGAGGCACTGCAACATAAATCAATCCCAACTTGTTTACCTACACTGGCCTGTTGGAGTGCATGGAACAAACCGACACACTCCATATGGGACCACAACCAACAACCAAGATCTGCACTGACATTGTTTGACTTATTCCCAGTGCACTTATTGGCACGCTAGTGCTTTATGAATCTGAGTATCTTTTTTAGCAATGGATACCAGATGCTTTGATGCTGAAATAGGAGAAGGGTGAGAAAGCGCAGCCAGGTGGAATTGATAGAGATCTGAATCAGCCAATACAGCTTCAGTGGGCACTGAACTTGACCAGTGGATCAAAAAAGTGTAAGAGGGGGGCTTTGGAGTCAACAATCATTAGTAATTTATTCCTTTATTGAAAGTAATGTGTATAACCTCTTGTGAAGCCTCCGTGGCCCTAGTTTGCCAAGGCACGGAGTTCATGGTTTGAGTCGCATTGTTTAGCACATTTCCTGCTGGCACATGTTCAGGCTAACATATGGCAATGCTCTGCATTGGCAGCTCAGTGCTGAGGCTTGATGAAATTGCAGGCTCTATAATGTACCAATTAGAGAGCTGTGATATGGCTGCTCACTGTGATATGGAGTTCACACTGTCCTTTCTTGTAAAAACCAAAAGTGTCTGAATTGTTTATCATTTTCAATTTCTAAACAAAAGCAAATAGCAACAACCACTACACAACTCCCTCATTAGTACCATTACATCTTTCCAAACCTACGTTTGAACCATTTTTCAGTAAACTTAAAAAAAAATTTGGAGGGAATGAAACTGTAAAAGACACATACAAAACAATATTTATTAGTATGAATACAAAAATCCTAGTACATTACAAAAACTACTGATAAATCTATGTGAATGTGAATAAGACTACATGATCACCTTGTCACATTCCCTACAGGAGAAGACATCTACCAAATCAAATTACAATAGATTGTTTTACAACATGTTCACATGTTAATGTAAGTCTGAACCAAGACATTTGCATTTATGTTATCATTAAACAGGGTACATAATTTAAAAAAAGATGACATGGGAGGTGGAAAAAATTGGAAGATATGCACTGTATATTAATTTAGTGTTTTACATCTTTCCTGATTTTGTCACTACCATTATTACTATCACAGATGCATTCGCCTTTAGAATTTCCCAATCTTAATACATGAATGATACTGTGTTAATATGTACTGGGAGATATTCAAGGCTGATTTTTACAACAAAATATTTCTTCTGAATATTCTAACATTCAAGAAAGTGTTTCTTTTAAGAATATTTAAACATTTTCTTTGCTGTACTTGCTTCTTCTCATACTAATATTTTTGGGGGATATTCTAAGTGAACACATAATATTGACAATTGAGCACTATGCTGTAGCCTCCACACCAAAAACAAAATAAAGACATTTTATAATATAATAAGGACCTGCTCTATAAATTGCAGGAACAATTTTTCAGAAAGAACATTGGTGCATGCTTGGTATAATGAAAACCTCTGAGATACAGAATGATTTTACTAAATTCAAACAGAAACTTTCTTAAAACCTTAAAAAATACATTTGCAACTGAAAAGGGTTTTTAATGTTTCTTAAATGCTAGTGACAAGGATCGGGGCTTTCTTTTCATAAACTGCATTCAGTTTTGCAACCGTTAAGCTGTAAAAATAAATAAGGCGTGCCCTTACTTGAGCCCAATTTAAAAGTGATCACGACACGGCTAACCTGTGCAGGCAAATACCAACCACCACGGCCTTCCCTTCCTTTTTTTATTTCATATTTTTATTTTCACACACTGAGGCACTGCTGTTTCGCTGATAAAGAGGCAAAAAGGGTTGGATTACCACAACATACAAAAAGAGCAAAAATAAGAAAAAAAAAGTTTTGCAGGTGAAAAACTTCCAGTGGAGCTGAAGCTTTTACACAGATTCCTTTTCCAGTCTGTGCATAAGCAGGGAGGCAGACAAGCCTCTATGCATCAGTCCAGAGTCTCAGACACATCTTAAGCTAATTTACAAAGATCCCGAATTATTTCTTATCTGCAGCTTTAAAGGTTCTAAGGTTGATTAACAGGCTCCTGTCCTGTTTATCAGTTTTTGACTCGGCACAGAAAATATGTGCGATAAGTGCATAGACCATTAAACATCCTATTTCGCCTAATATTTGTCGGAACCATCTGCTTAACTGATCTCCCTTCACTTTAATTAAAAGGGATTCCTGTCTTGTCGGGGTCATTACTGCTAGGTGGGCTCTGAGACGGGGTTTGTGATGAGTTCAGCTTTCCTGCCCTGTCCCTGTATTGTTGTTTTTTTATCCTTTTTTTCAATTTAATTTTGTGTAACTCTTTCCCAGCCTTTTCTTTGCTTTACAGCAAAAAAAGCTGCTCAGTTTAATGTCAATTAGCACAGACTGTTAAATCAAGATTGTGATGATAATATCAATCCATAAAGCAAAAAGGCACTAAGACAAAAAATGAGATAGTGTACAAAGCATGCAAAGATGTCAAGATGCAAGATGTCAGCTTACTGTTTGGAAAACAATAATACATGCACAATGGCATTTTTGATACGTTTAACAAGGATGCTTCCTTTACTCTGTTATCATAGATTATTGCAGTCAATAGGTGTGAAAATCATTTATTTCTTTTAGATAGGTAATATAAATAACGGTAAAATATGTAACTTTGTAAAATAAGTTAATTTTTTAAATAGATACTTGAATGTCCAAACTGAACACTTCGGTAGGTGAAACAATTTAAATGTCAGAACAAAACTGCAAAGAAAACACATTATTTTTTGAGGCGGTAAACCCAGACTATCTAACAGTGATGTTTAGTTCCTCAGAGTATATTCTTTATCTAAGAGGTAATGATCCAATAGAGATGTTATAATGCTCTTGCTGCAAGTATTAACATTTCTTCAGAAACAAAATTATGCAAATTAACACACTTTAGTCTCAATGGATCTGTAGTTGGTAGGAAACCATTCCTGAGAAGAGGCAACAAAGTAAAAAGTTTGAACGGATAACAGAAATTGAACAGTGGGATGATCAAATCTGGAAAACATTCAGTGGATGATCTGAGCTGTTTGGTGATAATCAACAGCAGTTTGTTTGAAAGTAGACTGGGAAGTAATACAATGGTACAAGTAATGGTACAGTATATCATAGCTACATTAAGGCATGGGTATGAAAAAAATGTGAGGCTGTATCCTAGGAAAGGGTGTTGGGGTCTTGCATATTACTGAAAATACTCTAACTGCAAAAAGACCCAGGCCGATTCTGATCCGCCACACCATTCCCTCTGAAATATGTCTCGAGGGGTAGGTATTCATATTTCAACATGATCTCCAACGTACAGCCTGTCACGATTGTAATCCCTCCATCTTAAGGGCGCTCTGGCTCTTTCACATTTTAGTTGATTTTCTGCACCTGCTCCCTGTTCCAGCCCACCTTTAAAAGCCAGACACTCACTCTGTTCCGGGCTCTGCACTGGAACTTGGACGCCCGGAGGCCCGCCTACCACCTTAGTCACCATTTGTCCACGACTTGAGGGCATTGGCCTCCTATCGGCGTTGCGAACTAGCCGAGTTCGGGACTTTGAGCGCCTGGTCCCGTTCCCCCTTTTCTCCACGACCCTTCGCCCGCTCCCACTCTGGTTTTTAACTTTGTCTTGTTTGTCTTGGATTGATCACCCAGCTCTGGACTTTTGCCTTCCTACGGATTTCCCTTCAGACTACCTTTTGGACTGTTTGCCTAGACTATGCCCTGCCAAGCACCTTCTTCACGCCCCCCTGTTCGTCTAACAGTTCCTCATCTGCTCCCCATGTCTGTTCACTCCCTTCCGGATTGTGCTGTCTGCATAGGGCCCTGAAAGACACTTTGTAACACAGCCAACGTACAGTAGCATAAACCTATTTTAAATAGGTAAAGAGGCTGATGGTCATTCACAAAGATGTCAAGATCTTTACTAAGTCATCATACAGTCTGAACATCGTAGAGGAAATAACAACTTTTTCTATGTATCTGGATGCAGAGAAAGTTAAACGACAACCAAAAGGTTTCGATGAATTACAAAAGCCTTAACAGTACAGTATATTTGGAACAACTTTCTACAGACTCTCATTGAAAAACTGCACGAGAGCTTGAAAATACAGTAGGAAATCAAAATCTGTGTCAAACAAAAAAAATCACTCACATACCAAATATTAATGTTCATAACAAATTTGCTAGCTCAACTTTATGTCTTATGTAAGACTTAATTTTGCACATTTGCTTAAAATAACCAGCTTTACATTTTCAGTGTTGTCCTCTGTTTGAGTAGTTATTTTCAATATAATATATTGAACAATAGCTCAGAGTCAGTTCATTTTAGTTTTAAAAAGAAGGAGACATGTTTAGTTTACATGTTCCTATTATGACTCGCTAAAAAATCATGGAAGTCAGTACAGCTCATTCAAAAGGCTTTACATACTGTAAGTGGAGAAGTCTAACTTTTGTGAGAGTGACGACAGGTATTTATCACCTGTTACTTTCGGTACCAAATAACCTGGACTTCTAAATAATTCTTAATCATAGAGTAAGTGCTCTTTGTAGTGGCAGGCCATCTGTCATGCCTTTTATGTAATAAGCAAGTCTTCCTAAGAGATACTGTATGAACATTGTTATAATTATGAAAAAAGAAAGCCATTTCATGCTTGGATAGTACAATGTATTCTATTTAAGTGGCCAGTATTGCTACTCAGAATACAGGAAAACAAACTAGATTTCTGCCTGTTTGGGGGCATAAAGTCCTTTACAGCACCTTACAAAGACTCATTAGGAGTGCTAGAAAAGGCATCTGAAATGGACACCTTTTGACTGCCACAGTTCGCTCTTTCCTGTAATCTTCTACTCCTTTGCTTGTTTGTGTCTGCGTTCCTGTGTGTGCGTGTGTGTATGAGTTTTAATTTAGTGTTCCCAAACCTGGGCAAGGCTTGAGGCTCTGTGCTGTGCTTGCATCTTCCCCCTCCCTCTCATGCTCCATCACTGTCCATTGATGGGTCTGTGTGGTTAAGAGAGAGCTGCAAGCCTCCACACTTCTGCACAAGACTGATGGCTCGTCAATAGCATTAGCCAGCAATACAGCCCTCACTGGTGTAGAACAGAATCAATACAGCCGAGTAAAAAGTCTAATAAGTTGACAAGCCCATCCTCAGCAGGGTTCACGTTACCAGAAATGAGTTTTTGTAAGGAATCAGAGTCAAAGCTGCTTATTTCAGTCCACAAGCTCAGCGCTTGACTAAGATTTATTGCTGCTGCACTTTTTTTTGCATTTTTTTCTTTTTTTTTAAGAGGGACACTCACTGCCTGATAACCAAATCTAAAAGGAAGAATGTGAGTTGTTTTTTTTTAAGTCTTCTTTGGAACCTGGCTAACATGTTAGCCACCTACAAGGCAAAGATAATGTATGCCATGGTACAGTACATTTTTCCTTCTGCCTCTCATTTTCTTTTCAGTATTCATTTCTGTTGGTCATTTACTGCTTTGAAGCAAATTACAAGTAATTAAAATCAATTAGGACTCAATAGAGGTTTAATTGGCTGCTTCTCACTTTATTGTGCGCCTGAAAGTGTGATGAAAAGGGAAATGAAAAGAGCAGTGTGGTTCCAAAACCAGATTACCTGTGCTCAATATTTTTTTTCACTGTTTATAAATTAGTGCACTGAAAGAAATTGTTATTTTGAGCTTATTTGCGAAAATAAGCACTTATTGTAGTTATACAGTGAGAATACCACTCCTGGCTAATGGCAGCCACAGTAATTGTGATCGAGTTAAGATAAATACGTTTCTTTGTAAAAAAATGTATTTTTAAAAATGTACAAAGAAAACTATTTCTGTCTTGGTTTTTTAGTGACTTACACAAAATAAAACAATAATAATGAGAAATGTACCTTCGAAGATAAAGGAATTTGGATTGGTAGAACTTGAATTTGGGAACCTCATTATTACAGTTACATTCTCACTTTCTGCCTGGAGATAATTGAAGAGAAAGGAAAACAATCGAAGCCTACACTTCTAAAGACCCAGATGCTTCAGCTCCAACCATATAGACACATTCCCACAGAGCTGGCTAGCGTTGTTACTACAGACGCTGGAGCAGCATCACCTAAGTTATTTAGGCAATTTATCATTATGCAATTTCACAGCACCTTAATGCTGGATGTCAATCCTATGTATCTAATCATGTATCTCTATGTATCTCAATATTTATTATTCTTTATCATATCCAGGCTGATCTCTGAATACCCAATTTTTTCCATCCCTTCCCCCATTTTTGTGACCGTTTAAACTCTAGACTTGAAACCCAAACTGATTGAAACCATGTCATATTGTACTTAGCTGAGGAAGAATGGCAACCAGTTAAAGCTGAGATTTCCTTGGATCCAACCCTAAATATTGGGCAGTTTTGATTCCTGTCTTATTTTGCTGCTGCCAATATTCAAAAGGCCTAAACAGGTACTCCAAGAACCTAGCAGCAGCTCAAAACTTGATAATGGTTCTAGGTTCTCCTCTTTGCCCCTTTCTCTGTATCTATAATGGTGCCTGATATGTTTGCAAAAACTCTGAACAACAGTGGCATATTTCATGCGTGGAATAATTCAAAAAAATTATTGAATGATTTTTTTAGAGAGAAAAAAAACGTATTCGATTACAAACTGAGGTTTAACCTTGGCTGTTAATTATATAGTAGTTCATTTCTGTGGGCAATAATCTTAAGCTAGCACAGAAAAAACATCTTCAGTTATGGGGCTGTCATTCCTTATATTACAATGATCAAAGAGCAATCCAGATGCAGGTGATATGTCACATATATTACAGGAAGGCTAGCTACAGGGGATTTCATTCCCTTCATCTCTGACGCACACATTTGAATAAGCAAGCATAGCCATGTTACAAATGCAGAAACTGACGGTAGTTGGGCTATTGCCAATTTCTTGCCGTTTAGAACTTGACCCTTACATGGAATGAGACATCATACCGCCGGTATCCTTGCTCTGTGGAATAATACTGACATACTCGGCCTTTCCCCCATGCAGGTGCAGGAAGCAAAAATCTTTTCATCAGAAAATGGAAAAACATTTTTTCTTCTTATACTGACTACTGTGATTCTCTGCTTGTTATTCTCTGCTTGTTAGCCGTATTAAGTATTAAGTATTGGATTTAGTTCCAAATTCAACAGTACATTTATGGAAAATTCAATAGTATAGTTGTTAACCAGGAATTAGGTTTGAGATCCTATCACTTCAAGTCATAAATGATTGTATGTGAGACAAAACATTACAGATTTCACCACAATATTCCCTTAGAAATTTATTTCCCTTTGACCATTTCTAGAGTCAAATAGCAGGTGGTGTCTTAGTTTTAAAGTATTCTCTTTTTTATAGTATGGTAAACTGTACCGCTTATACAGTATGTAATTTTTCTTCAATTGTAGTTTTTGTTTCTCAAAATTGAAGTGAATATTTAAAAGCATTTCCTTAAGTAGTTTAATTAGCTCCTAACACCCTTCTTTCAGCCTCCACAGGTGAATTAAATGAGCTAATTAATGCTCATACTGTATGCATAGAAAAAGTCCCCACTAGTCATTACTACACAAACTGGTACAAGGGTTGTAGTGCTGAGCTGTGTTAATTAACAACCGGGGATTGTAAACTGTCCCTCCATCCATACACAGGACACGGCCACAAAGAAGGACTGAGATGATGACATGACAGCTCTCATCCTGGACGTGACGTTTATCCTTTGCAGCGATGTGATCATAATGATGACAATAATAATCATGAGATTGGATGAATTCCGAGATTGGAATGTATCCTTTTATTCCACTATAAATAACTTTATTGTGACTAACTACATTATATACTTCAGGAACAAATCTTAAAAACAGCTCTTAACGTTACAAAAGCATGGATTATTCAGTAAGCATTATTTGTATTCAGTGCTTAATTGAGGACATGGTCATTGTGTGTTTCTGAGAATTGTATTATAACAATATTGTTCTAAATCTTAAACTAGTTTATAAATGTGATAAGCATCATGTTTTACTCCCCCTTTGGTTTGCTGTCCGATTGAAAGAAAACAGAGCATTTTTTTTGTTGAAAATGAAAATGTTGCCCACTGCTTATTCAGTAATGTGGCATAGTAGCTGTTTACATTTGTAATACTGTTTGACCTGGGTTCATCCTGGATCTTACATATACAATTCCCCTCAGATTTTGTAAGAAACAGGGGCTTGTGCACCTATTTTTAAACTCAAGATGTGTTTTTGAGTTGTAATGTTGGAAAAGGGCCTTTAGGCCTGATCTTCACAAAAGGCATAATGCAATTCTACGTTCTATATTGTGTATACTCTATACTTTATGTACGTAACTGCTGCATATACTGTAAGTGAATTTTCCTACAAAAGTGACTTTTTAGGACATGTGAATTATCTGAAATAATTATTTCTGCAAAAATAACCTTGCTGCAAAATTGCAAACGTTTTTTTTATACATGATGAACTAAGGTATATTAATATTTTGTGGAAATAATGGACGAGGTGATACCTTTTGGTTACATGTTTTATAAAGGTCTAATGATTACTGTGGTTGGATCTCTGTGACAAATTCCTTATACTCAGGATGGATTTATAGTGAATGCTTCACATAGAATTCAGATCACTCAGGTAAGGACACAGCCTGACATCTGTCACAGTTTTGCAAAACAGTCCTATCATCTCTGCTCTCGCTTTGTCACCGATGCTTGATGGCCATAATTGTTTCCAGTGGCAGATGTTTCTCCGCTCAGATGTCACCTTCGATGAACAGTTTCCTTAAGAACAATTCAGAGACACAGCCTAATTATGACAGTCCTGCTGAACAGGCAGCTGCTGTCAGACACCCCTCAAACTCAAGGACTCCTGCTTTCTGTGGTTTGAAGATAGAATGTCTCAATGCAGAATGCCTAAAGCCTGGAAGTTTTTCAAATGCGTGGATTAAAAAAAGAGGAGAATGGGAGCTTAATCGCCATGAACAAGGCACTGGAACATAAAAACTACAAATGGCGAATTGATATTATTTTAGTTGAGAAATATAATAAGTAGTGTTGCACTTAACTAAAAATTTACTAAAGTATATTTGCGTAAGTCATTACACTGAGGACAATATGTGTATCTCTTTACAAATATTAGGATGATTTAAAAACAATATCACTTAGTCAGCATTTTAGAAAGCATTCAAATTTGTCCTTACACTTCCGCAAGTACAACCATGGTGTCTGAATACTTCACAAAAAATATTTTTTCCATAGATTAACTCCACATTCTCATGGCTCTATTAAAGTGCTGTTCTTTACAGATTATAATATAGCAAAACTGTGCTGGCTCCCACCCCACCCTCCACTATCCTGTGATTTTTAGACGACAGGAGAGAAAAAAAAAGATGATAATATTTCATCATTGCAAGCAGGCTCTCCTTCCTCAATGCCTCAATGACTGACGCAATTAAGAAAGCCGTCACTCACAGGGAGACTGCTGCCTTGGAAGAGACACTAGTGCCTTCTGTCATGTGTGCTTCCTGTTTGCACATTTCCACCAAAGGTCAAGTTAGAATCAGCTTGTTTGTCAGGCAAATCAATTGCGAGGACCCAGAACATAGTAAGTTATGTTGCAGGTCTTCTGTTAGTATGCATGTGCTTCTGAGACCCATCAATGTTGGCCTGCACTGAAGGGAAATCTTTTTAACTACCTCAGATAATCAATACCTGGAGTCTATTATTCCACCACTGATGCATATTGGGAATGATTGGATGAGCAATCATCATGTGACTAAGAAAAATAGTGTCTAATTCAAGGTCAATAGGCTGCTGCTTCTTCTTTTTCAGCATTATGTTCTTGTGTGTTAGCAAAAACAAACATGACGCCTTAGACACTATAATATTCATTTGTAATTCAAACACCTTGGCCTTTTGAGTGATTGAAAGAAGGAGCTAATGAGATTAGAAACAAACCTTGTTTATTCCTATAGTGCATTGAAAAACACAGGTCATTCTTGTGCTCTTAATTTTGTGTTCTCTTAGGTGATCTAAGGTACTAGTAATTATGTAGCAATCTATTTATTACTCTTTTTAAATACCAAATGTGTACAGTATATGCTATGGTGCATTTATATGCTGATCCTAAAATGTCACAGAACATGTTGTGCACAAAAAGACACATTAACTAGTGGCCACAGTATTCTTGTTATTACCAACTTGGTTTGGACTCTGTCCTATTGGATATGGTACTGTATATGGTATAAAAGTTATGATGTTTTCGATATCTTTAAGACTGAAAATTTAATTTCTGGCAGGTATGATAGTGGATTCACACAGAGCAGGCCACAAAGAAGATTAACCATGGATTGACATCATAGGAACAAGTTTCGGGATGAACATCTGTCATTTTCTTAGTTCACAGCAGCAGAATTCCAGCAAAGATGTGCCATGTTGTAGCAATTACACAACAATGAAAATGGTCAGAGAAACCTCATGTTATTTACATATTGCTCTGTGGTCTGCATTCACCCATTCCAGCAATGAATGGGTGTCTTGCACATATGAAACAAGAAGATGGCAATCTAATTGTGGATAGATGATGGTGCATAGTCTATAATGCAGATCATATTTAGGCTTCCTGTAGTCTCTAATTCAATGTATCAGTGATTATACATTGAAAACAAGATGTTCTTTGTTTAGTGCTCAAGGATAAATGAGGATGTTACCAGTTTTAACAAAATCTAGTTTCAGCAGGTGCCATGTCCTCCTAAGTGTGGTAGAAGAGTATTGGAATTGTATGAGGTACAAACTCATGTCTACTTGTGAAACACACAATTCCACAAGAGGAGAATAAGCTTCAGATTTAGCTTCGCATTCCTGCATTTAACTAGTGGCCTATTTGAAGAATACTGTATCTGGTCTTCAAAATTCCTTTCACAAAGCAGAGAAAGTAAATGAGCCGCACAGAGTTGCCAGTGACTGATAAATCTTTAATATAAAAATTGTACAAGAATTCTGATACAAATTACAAGAGGTATTTGGACAAAATATGAATAAAATTCCATTTACATCCCAAAACCCTTATGCATTTTATGCAAAACCATAGACAGTTATAGTACAGAAAATACAAGAAAAGCAAAGTCAAATTAAAAAGAGGACTTTTTTTCTGTCTCAGACAACTAATGGAAAAAACTTGTTTAGGGTACATACAGTATTCATGAAGCTACCAATGTCACAATTATTAGATCAAAGTTATGCAAGCTTGTGATTGCCCTGATGTGGATGCACGTTTGTGGTGCATTCTGTGACTATTACAACAAGGTATAACAATATTAATTAATATACAGGAGACATGTCGATAACATGGGCATAGAGCATGAAACAAATGAGACTGTTACATTAAAATATCAATATGCAAAATAAAACAAAACATTCACAAAAACAACAAAGTCTTCAAGCTTATTTACTCATGGTAAAACAAATTGTGGTAAAAGTTGAAACACTTCAGTAAACATTTGGGGAACTGCTTATTTGCAACAGATCTGAATGAGTTGGGGTATCAATGCAACTGCCGAACTTGGTTTGGCAACAGCCGAAACTCTATGCAGAAGAGTTTCTTTTTACCACATAAAAATAAAAAAAAAATACTACGCAGTGCACCTCATTTATTTGTTTCAATACAGGCCTTCAAAATAAAAGCAAGTCATTTTGAGACATGAATGTGAGTTTGTAAAAAAAAACACACAAGCAATTTCAAATAGGAGCAAGATACACAAAATAATTTTGCCTCAGCAGACAACCCCCAACCTTCTCTTTTATTACTTTGTTTGAAGATGCAGTATGATGCTTGAGATATAAAAAAAGAGAACGATCTACATACAATACTCCACCATATACAGGATTTAATGCTCAATGTTGCTCTGCAGTTAAACAGAATGGCCAGGGAATGTTTCTTTCATTAATGGGTCATTCAACTTTTTCTTTCCTACTCCTATCAATGCATTATTGTCATGTTTGGTAGTCATCTTTCTCAGTTGTTGTGCTCTGTACCCAGGAGTTGGCAGAGGCCTCATTAAATATTAAAATATCACTCAGCTTCTCTCTGCAATGTTTCTAAAAGCCATACACGTCACCTTGTGCTCATCAAGTCTCTGCCAAAGACATAATACTTCTATCGCATTCTGCTTTGAGGTGTGTGCAAGTGCCTTTATCTAGGACTCATGAAATTTCCTTTTCTTTCTTAGAGTAGGCAAGTGATCCAATCTGATCACTTACACTTACAATGTCTCACACTGTCAAGTGACTGCTGTAACACACCAACTCCAATTTGAATACCTGTATTCATTTTTTGTCTGTTCTGATGTTTTTTTTTAATTTTGTTTCGACTCCTTATCACATCTACATTCATAGAAATCTTGCTGTTGTTCTGGTGGGTTCTACAGAGTATTGTGGTACACTCAAAGACAAATAGTTGTTCAGCAGTCAAGGAAGGTGCAAGACACTAAAAAATCCTACAGTATGTTATGCATTTTGTGTCCTTCAGTAATATGGATTTTTAAATAGACAAACAGAAAATCTTGGTTCCACTCTTTTCATAATGCTTACTTTGTTGCTTTTCCCACATAAATCCACTGAATCAGTTCAAATTACCAGTTTTATATGAAGCATAAAGTTAAGACTTTGAAACCACAGGACATATGACACCGACAAAGACTATTAAGAAAATGTAAATTAAGCAAAATTTACTTTAAAAAAATAACAGAGTATTTGCTTAATACAGCTGGCAGATGGTGGCGCCATTTTGTGGGTAAACTCTGGGTTCTAAAAATTGCATAGTGAGTATGATTTTATGAATACCTTTAAGAATTGCCACTCCTAAACCCTACAAATGCAGCGTTGTTCCCCACTACTGTCAATGAAATAACTTTGAAGCGAGTCTTGAAGACAGGGTGGCTGTGGAGACACTAACAGCTGCCATTCATAACCTGGTCAGAGCCCAAATAAAACTGCTTCCAACCATGTCTCCTAAACCCACACTCATTTTAACAATTCTCCCTCCAAATTCTTTGAGTTCTACACTGCTATCTGTAGCCCTAATGAGACAGTTATTTGTTCAGAACTTGGTCCCAACTTCTTAACATCTTAAGAACTGTTTTTAGTCCTGTAAGAGAAAAACCTAAGCATGAAAAGCACCTATACCGAAAATGAAATAATTCTGTGAGTCACTGAAAATAACAAAACATTTATTTTTAATATTCCAGTAAAAAAAAACACAACAAAAAAATCCACTCAACCCTTCCCGTCCATGTAGTGCTACGACTTTCGAAAGCTCTGAAGTCCTTTTAACTTCAGTTAGTCATTTAAAAACAAAAGAAAAAAAAACACCACTGTCAAATAATACACACCGACAGGTTCCACTTGTATCATTTAGACCTCCCTTCCATACACCCTGCAATCCCATTATTCCTTTTGAAATAGCTCAGTGAACAAGAAGGTGCCACTTGTTTGCTTTCCCTGTCTGATTTTGCCTCGGAAGGGCCTTTACTCCTCTTCTCAAAGGTTACATAGTCTTCCTGGTCCAGTCAGGACAATGGTCAGCCAGGATGTCTGGTAAGGGTTTTCACAGAGAGAGAGAGAGAAGTATCTCTCGGCTATAGAGTAAGACTCTTTGCAGTCTTACCGCATTGCGAGAAAGCAAGGCCCTCAGCGTGCATCTGGGGAAAGACTGTGTTTCTGTACTCAATTTTCTCTTCACCTGGGATAAGCAGGCAATTACACATCCTTTTATACTTGATGGCCGTGTAGTGAACTTAAGTGTACACTATTAGTCTCTGTCCCTGTAGGACTCGCATGGTAAGTAGAAGCGGAGGGAGAGAGCAAAAGAGAGAGTGTGCAGCCTGTGAGGCAAGGAGGTGGGGGGGGGAGAAGGGGGAGGGGGGTGAGGGTGCTTGCTGTTAGTGTCACAGTCTTGTCAGCAACATTCACATCTTTGAAGGTAATAAAGTGACAAGTGAGTTATTAGAAAGATCAGTGGTAAAATTGAACTGGTGCCTCGAGGTGCCGTGTAACAGCAATTTTAATGATACTTCCTGTTGCAGGAATTCATCTGCTACCACCCCCCTACCACCACCACGTCCCAGTCCTCCCCCCCCCCAACCTTCACCCTCTTGTGTTAATTCAGTTTTTTTTCTTGGAAAAAAAAGAGAAAGAAAGCACCAGAAGCATCTATTAAAGCGCCTGCCAAACAACAGCAATATAAGAGAACAGGAAGAAAAATAACAAAGAAGCTTTTTAATGCAGAGCTGCAAAAGTACAGACCCTCGATGGACAGTGATGAGGAATGTCTTATTTTTAATCACCTGTATGATTTGTACCACCCTTTTCCCATAGAGGGAACTGCCTATTTAAAGCAAGCCTGGTGAAACAATGAGTAAAAAAATATTCTGAACTTCCAATGCTCATGCCAGGATATGAATTTGCACATTTGTGAGTCCTGGTCCTTATGACTTCTGTGTCTCCCGGTTTTTAGTTATTTAAATAAACGTTTAACTCAATTAACAATTTCAGCTTTCGAATTGTTTTTCAGAGCTGTAGACAATGAAACAACAGGTAATTAAGCAACTTATTAGTTCAATTAAGGGTTCAATTACATAACAGAGAGCTCAGTTAGATCCTGAAACAAAAGCACCAGGATCAGGATTTAGTATCACCGATTTACATGTTGTCTGGGTTGCTACCAGCACTTTGAGAACGAAGGACATTAGTGTGCGAACTACAAAACTCACTCCATGTTTAACCTGAAAAAATCTAAATGCATTTCCTTTTCATGGCTGTATATTATGTGCCATTTTTCCTGCTAGGCTGAAAACTGATGGTACAGTGGAATGCGATAATTTGATAACTGGCAGAATCTTTTGTCAGAATCCCTTGGGCAGGGGGGGGTTTGGCAAGCTACAGAACCAATGAAGGAGAGCCTGGACTAAGTGTGAAGCACACAAATTCAGTAGAGTCTAAAAAGAGGGAAATGGAGATCAAAATCCCTGATGGGTTAATTTTTATGTGACGGGAAACGTCACAGGTATTCAGAATTTTTTAATTTTAAAATGTGTTGCTCAGGTTCAGATTTGCTACCTAGCAGTTCTACTGATTTTTCTTCTACTGTAGAGGTAGAAGTTTGGGACAATGTGGCTTTTCCACTGACACTGTATATTAGCACAAGATGTAGGTATCATACATCCTTTTAAGACAAATATTCAATGTGAATGATTACATTTTGCATTCCTTACAACATAAACATGGAATTTCATGAGAAGATACTATGATAAAGTATGTACAATCTTATTTTTCTAATACTTAGTCACTTACATTAGTACTAGTTAATTATAACTAGGGTTAATTATAAACAGGGCAAGGGTGCTTTCAGTTTTATTCCAGATACTGTAATCAAATGAATATTTCTTAAATCACAATGTCCTTTGAGAAAAATACACTATATTTTTTTAGTTCTCAAGATGTGTTGTCTTGGGCAAAAGTACATTTCAGTTAAAATAAGAAAGCTACAAATGTGCATTCAATGTATTTACACCTATGAATGCATTATAAATGTAACTGCAATTTAAAATTCCTGGGGTGTAATTAGAGCATCACTCTTCAGATTTCAGATTTGTGTGCACTTTATTTCAGTACAAACTATAAATTAAATATAAAACATGCATATTAATTGATTTATAGCTAGCAAGTGGAGTCTTTGTTAATTAGACTTTATATGGTAACATTCTCCAAATATAGATAATGTGGTCATCATAAATAAAAAAAGCTAATTGAGTGTTTTTCAGATTTATACCCACTTGTAAATCAACAGATTTCTTTATCTTTATTCAGGAATTACTCTAACCTGTCAATTATCATTTTAAAAAATGTTCAGCCTAATGGAGTGTGATTGTTTATAGGCTTCTTCCTTTCTGACAGACAGATGCCTTTATTATTAAGAGCAATTTGCTTTACTCAACCTGATTCTCTGTTAATCTGATACTGTGTAGCATAGCCTGAGCTGTTTAATGTAGTAACTTCCAAATTAGATCTTGCCAAAGTAGAAGGTGTCTGTAACAATGTCATATGAGATACACTTGGCCTTTGAGCAAATACAGATAGACAGGCTGTAATCTGTTTAACCACAGATATGACTGCGACGGAAACAAAAAGCACATTCTATGATCTTTCTAAGAAATTGCGTTGTTTTTTTTGTTGTAATCGGCAGTATGATCGAATTTACAAAGCTGATTTACATTGATTTAGATATCTGGTTATTTTATATTGGATTGTAGCCGTGTCACATCACCCACATAGAGTGGGCAAAGTGCTCCCTCAGTGACTAACTTGAACATAGTAGACATCTCTCTACATCCCACCATAAATTGATAATTGCGTCAGTGCTCATTTAACGGGGAAAAAAATAAACTGACATCAGTGTGACAGGATGTCACAGAAGAACTAGGCTGTGACATTGTCTTTGGCCATTTTTCTGTCTTTAAATAGTGATCTAAGAAACGTAAAGCTTATTTTGTTACACACAAATGGCACTATAAACAATTTTTCCACATACTGTACGTGTAGTAACCAGAAATCTCCTGAAAGCCCCTTGTTTTGTACACATATTTTTGCAAGTCTTATAGTTGCCCTTGACTTTAACAAATTTCTGTATGGATACATACCAGAGCCAAAAGCTCTGAAGGTCACTGCATGAACAGAGTATTCATTTGCTGTAAAGCAAAGCTTTGTTGTTGCAATTGCTTCTGAAAGCACTGCTTAATTTGTAGTTATTGAACTGAATGCTCTGCTACACTGAAAAATATTTTTGCCTGAAATAATAAATACTGCCAAAGGTTACAAACTCTAAAAAAGCAAAAAGAAGCTCTCTCACTCAATCCTATTTTCATTTGCAAGATCTGTTCCCTTTAAGAGGTTGCTCAATAATATGGAACATCATTTTTTGTTGTTCTACAGAGCACAGTTTGTAGTGAAGCAACAGATCTGAAAATCAAATTGAATGTGACCAGCAGGAAAACACAGCAAAAGATTAAGACTTGAGAACAGTAAAATAATCAGTAAGACCAGAGTGCTACCCTATAAGGAGTATATGAAAAACATACTGTCACAGTAAAATGTACAATGCAGTTGTTTTTTTGTTGCTTTTGCAGAACACTTCTTCAGTTTGCCATTCATTTCTCAGAAAAGGTGAAAATCAGGACCTCATGTTGGTTAACCTCACAAAACCCATCTACTCAGCTTCAGAGCTAATGAATGCTATGTTTCGTTACACTCGTGTGTGTTAATTGTCCTTTTTTTCTTTATAGACAAACAGGTAAACAAAAGAGAAACAATTCATAATACTTTTCATTTGCCTCCATCTGGGAGGCAGAGTATTATTGTTAAACTGGAAAAGAAACACATTTAACTTTAACTACGAGTAATCTCACTAAATATGTTTGGGAATAATGAATACTGGACTGGATATTCTGGGTAAACCTCGGCATTCCACTACAGTTTGAATCTAAATCATTCGTGCAAATCTGGCACATTTATGCAATGGTATAGTAATTAATTCTTGGCACTGTAGCAGTCAGCGACCTACAACACCACTGAAACTGTCAATTATCTGTTGTTTTTTTTTTCTAGTCTCTCCATTATTGGAAGGATGATGGTTAAAAAAGATGGCATGGATAATATTACACATCCCCTCGTAGTACTGCAAAGTGCATGGCTGGATTTATGTCCTAATACTAGAGAAGAAATGAACAAAAAAAAAACATTTTTTTTAAAAAGAGCGAAAAAAAAATCTGTTGAGGAGCCAAAAGCATGCCGGCACCTTCTATATCTAGCAGGTAGATAAAACAAGTTTTGTGTGGTTTTCTTTCAGTTTAAAATGTGCATTAAAGCTAACATAAATGAATCAAACTAGCCAGATGCTACCTCTTCCTTGCCTATCTAATAGCTGGAAGTACTGTAAAATAAAACAGAAAACTAACAACCATCAATACAATTGTTTTACATCATAAGCCTCTCAGGACATATTATTTACAAATGAAGCTATCATGCTGTGGTGAAGGTTCTTTTTAAAAGCTATTAGTACACAAAGACATCAAAGAAGGTATTTTTTATTATTATCATTTCTGCAGGCAACAGTCACAAACAGAGTTGAAATAGTCTCTTTGGAGATGGACAAAAAGCAAAAAGAGTCAGTCTGGATTGGGGGGTCAGGGTGGGGAAAGGGAAGAGAGTGTTACTTTGCTCCGAAGAGTCTTGTTCCATGCTTCCAAAGAAGAAGAAAAATTAACAAAGCTAAAGTGCTTTGCTGTTTTTGTTTCTGTGTTTCACTTAATATATATTTATATATATATAATTATTTAAAAAGAAAAGATGAAAAAAATGGAATATGGCAGTTTTAAAAGAAGCCAACCTTGCAAGTGGATGGCGTCTTCTCTAAAGTTATGGTCCAGGGCTGCAGAACTGGGGTACGCTGAAAGGAGATATGTGGTGTGTGGGGCCTGAAGGGAAGGAAGGAGGGGCTTGCTAATCAACCATGGTTACAAAGGGCACATTTTTGTGGAGATTAGGGTTCTGGCTATGCCTGTTACGGCTCCGCACAGAGGAGAACATCATGTTGCAGCCGGGCACCTTGCACTTGTGCATCTCGCGCAGATGGACGGTCTTGTAGTGCACCCGCAGTGTCCCTTTGTTGCTGTACATTTTGTGGCAGATATTGCACAGGATGCCCCCGTTGCTGCTCCCAGAGCCTGAGTGTAGCACAGGAGAAAAGGAGGAGGAGAGTTCATTAAGTACTCCCTCCCCCAGCCCTCCGCCACTGCTGCCCCCCACCATGGCCTGGCCGAGCCCCACAGCCTTCTGGGAACACTCCTCCCCATCGCTGGCGCCATCGATGTCATCCAAGAGGATGCCCTCGTCGCTGCCCTCGTCGGACTCCCGCGAGGAGTGGATGCTGCTGCTGGACTGGATACTGGAGGTGGTGCTCAGGTCCAGCACCATGTAATCATCAGGAGGAACCCGGCAGTACCCGTTGGTATGGGAGTACTCCGTGCCCGCTGGCGAGCTGGTATCATCCCGGCCGCCCCCTCCTCCTCCGACATCCAGCCCCAGGGGGTGTCCCCCATATATCTTGGCCAGAAACTCATCACGCAGTTCCTTAGGCAGTGGCGCGTGGTGAGGCTCCAGGCCTATGTCGTCCAGCTCTTTGGTCAGGAGTTTCCGGTGTAGGTTGATGTTAGCACTGTGCCTGTTGAAGGAGAACAGAAAAGTACTGTTTAGTCTCATCCCTTTAATTATCACACACAAGGATTCTGATTTATTATAGATTTTGACTCACAGCCAATTTTTGTGCTACTCACTAATTATTTTTTTCTATTGCAGGAAGTCTTCAAGTTCCAGTAACAAAGAATTATGTTTAGAGCTCACACCATTCTTTTTGCAAGATCTCTTAATCTCAATGTCTTGCAATAAGCTGGAAAACAAAGCTGTCAAATACTCATATGATCTAATACAATACATGTGAAAAGGCTAATGTACAGTATACACTGCACTAATTCTTTATATATATCATGGCTATTTGTGATGACCAATTAATGAACTCTTAAATTGCTATTTTTCATTTCGAATTTATTTTTAAACAAGATCACGTTAACATCAAGGAGTTATCTGACATTTACTGAAACTAATTATGTTTTAAAACTGGTACATAAAATACCCCTTTTCTTTTTCAGTCATGTATTTGTACAGTGCTTTTCAGCTGCTCTAAACTACCTATCTGGCACTGCCTGTGAGTCTGATGGTGTATCTTCACATATTCATATCTATTTTTGATATCTATGATATTACATATCATGTATTTTTTTCTACATATTTGCATGCATAGAAATAAATATGGTAAATACAACTTTGGCATATTAGGCTAGACTAGGCCTAGTTGATTCCAACTAAAAAAGTAAAGAGGAACTCTAACAATGCTTGTAATCAATAGAATCTGTCTTGACTGTTTCTAACTGAGATATTCGGTTTGTTAAGTGCTCCAACGTGATGGAAATTCCTGCATGTCTATGTACCAACGCATTTTTTAAAGAATGATTCACCCCTCATGATACTAATGTAAATAAAAAAGTGGAAAGATCAATAATTCCCTCTTCACACAGTCAAACATTTAATCAACAATGTGGTAAGTATGACATTTGATCAAATACTCGCATTGACAAAAATATGGCAATTTGAACATCTGACTTCCACAGGGATATTTTTCGGTTCTTTCTAAACAAAATAAAACCTCAACAACATAAGTTATCTGAACTTCATGAATCAATGTGACAGGCCAAATAATGGATAAACTAAATTGCTCACCCTTCATACTGTAAACATTAAGTCAGATAGTCTGAGCCCTGAAGTCTTATATAGAAGGTTGCTGTTGAACTGCAGCTGTACACACCTAACCTTTACTATGAACTGCAACATTTTGGTAGGCTTGTACACAGACAGACTAATAAAGGACTTCAGCTTGAAAATCTATATAAAAGTGCAATTACTTGTCCCTGATCCCAAAACTCTTCTGTCTGCCCCACTTTGGAAACCAAACTGCCACACTTTACTACATCTGTAAAAATGTGTGAGAGTGAAACTCAACACTGAAGCATTTGCAAGCTGCTTTTTAGTTAAGCGATACTGCAAAGTGAACATCCTGCCACCATGTTTACTGCTGTCAGCAAATCTGGTGCCCTGCTGAAATTCAATTGTATTGACTTTTACTCAATTAAATACTCTTCCATATTGAATGGGAGTTTATCAATTGATTTGAGCTGTAGTAATATGATAATCGGGGGGAACTGGATAGTGTATTAGCATTGGATCTGACAGGATTATCACATTTGCTTACTTTGGAAGACAGTTCACTTGAGGTACATAAATGTATCATTCATATACCCTTCATTTATTCAGTTGATTGTGTCAGTCTCACATAACAGAACAACACATGCAGGATATTATGCTGTTTTTTTTTTTCAGGATAGCACTTTTACAGTGTCTATACATATAAAGCATACATGAACTGTATATACTGTACAACTGTGTATGCATATACAGATGAAACAGATGTATCACAAATACACTGCCATGCACAAAATGGATAACTTACAGACAACTTTTGAATTTTTAGACAGGATAGTTTTTGCAGTTTCTTTATACACCACAACAAACTGACAATCACCAAAGACATAAAATGCTATACAATACAAAACAATTGTTCTGCATGGAATGTGTAATAATGACAGAATGTGTATTACAGAACTGAAATAATTTCTTTTGCATCTGTGCTACACATTCTACAGTATGTTACTGTTACACATTCTTTTCTGTCAGGGACACAGTGGAATTCAGAGGACAGGTGTAAAGAACAGGTATGTTTTCCAGTTTGAGCAAAGGATTGTATATGTTTAGGACAATTTGTTCAGTAAAAATCCAATTTTCATTTTAAAGAAAATTAATTTATCTTTTTAAACTAACTTAAATAAGATACAGGTGGCAATCAGAACTATTTGTAAGTTGCTAGAACTACATATACAAAATAATTAGTGATTTGCAAAAATAATAGGGAATGTTTTTTCTCTGGGATATTTTCAGAGGATGATCATGAAGACAACGCTCAGGACTGTTGCTTAAGAGAGGTCACAGAGTTCAATGATATTGAGTACTAAGCCATCTATGAAAACAAAAATAAAAATCCATTGCTTTAACATTGGTGTCATGCAAGGTAATTGTGAAACTTCTATACGTCATCCCTTAAGAGACCAATCAATGGATTTCACAATATACAGTAGAGCTTACCAGCAGTGCCATGGTTGCTGCAGTCAAAAAGGGTCCCTTCCTTTAATTATTTAGTTCCCTATCCGACATTGTCCTGCAAGAAGTAAAAATACATTCATTGAAGGGACCCTTTCTGTGAATGAAGGTGCATGGGAGCTGTCCACTAGATTACCATCAACAACATTGAGGTCCACAGGATTTTAGTACTTATGGTTGGATCTGAACACTACATCATTAGCTGTGATATGTTTTCTTTATGTACAGCATGTTTTGAAGGTGGTAGCATGAATTTCCATATTATTTGGCATTCAGTGCTACAGAGTGCTCAAGTCTTTTTTTGAAGGAATGTTTATGAACCATTTTAAATAGTATTATTTAGTGCTTGTGTATATTAACTGAGTACTGAAGGTTGTGGTCCTCGGTGAAAAACTAGGAAGATTTTATACATCAACCTAGAGGATAATCAGAACAGTTCTTTACTTCAAAGCTCCGGTGTGTCTTGCCCTGTAATGGATCTAGACTGTGTAAATTGCTCAGCTGTGGACACAATGATGTTGACTGCACTCCAGTGGGCGGCTCCAGTGAAAAGCTTCACCCTTTCCTGCACAACACCACTCATAAGCTCTAATCTATCCTGTGAAATCAGTTGACTAAATGATGAGCCGCTTCGAAACTTGTATTTCTGTCAGTCCAAAGCTGCACACTCAGGACTTCAAGAAAAAACTCAATAAGCCATTTATTTATGTGTGCATTCCATGCAATATGTACAACACTGTGCACAGACTGTAGATTTTTAAAATTATGGTATCACATTTTTGTACATTACAACACTGTCTTTGATCCCAAATCAAAGCTTTTCTGCTGATTTCCCATGTTACCTGAGTGATAATGAAGAACATTAATGTTACTAATCAGTCTGTTAGTTTGAGGCAAGTTTCTGGTCACCTCTAATAAGCTAGAAACTAGCTTGCCTCCTCTCTTCTGTATTATGCTAACAAGTCTTATAATAGGCAGGGGAAAAGTGGATTCCCTTTGAAAAGGACAAAAAGAAAAGAAACTTCTTCACAAGACAGAGCATGTTAAAGTAATACCATGCTTTTCTAATTGATCACAATACCACAATATACCTAATTCTAAAATGTATGGCATAAAAAAGCACATTACTGTATATCTACAGTATATTAACAAGAAAATGTACAATACAAATGAAATTGAAATGAAGCTGGCAAAAGGGTCTTTCAATTAATTTTCCCAGTTTTTCACTTTTACAGTACAGTAACATCTATTACTTGTTTAGCCATTTAGGAACAATCTCAACCTTGGACATCTCTGTGTCTAAACTTGCTGGTTCACAAGTACATCTGTACTTTTCTTGTAATTTTTCAGGTGAAGCTGCTAAACTGCTGGAAGAGTGTAGACTGTTCTGTAATTGTGGGTTTAGGTTTTCCAAGAAAAAAACATATTGACTTCACTATGATTTATCAAGTGAATACAAGAAGGAGCGCTCAGCACCGGTTTTGTGATTGGGAAGCTAGATCTTTCAGAATGTTAAGAAAAAGTGGGAACTTTCAGGCTTAAAGTATATTAAAAAATTTAATTGAGATGACCAGCATTAGACTTTTTGACATTCTAAGTGTGAATTTTACAGTTCAAGCAGAGACTCTGTAGAAGCAGAGTTCTGCAGATTTTATGGTGTTAAAGAGTTTTTTTCACCAAGGTCACTTTTGTCATTTACAGGTTCATGTTGTTGTGGCTGGACTGTGATGTGATCAGAGGCTAAATCAACGCGTTTTGCAATTATTGCTGTTTTTATACATTAATAGTGCAACTATATGTAAGATCTGACTCCACTTATATATTATGGGAAACATAAAATTTGTAATCAATCTACTCATCATTACCTAAACATCATTAAACACATTTTTACTGTAAACATGTTTAACCTTTAATAGTGAAGTAAAGATTTTTTAGAGATAAAAACTGTTGAGTGAGAAGCGTCAGAGAATTCTTAAGATTGCACAAAAAAATCAAAGTACAGTCATTTGTCTGAAGAAGAAAATACATAATAAAGATGTCGATTAAAGGTCCGCTCACAGTGATTTTAAATTAAAGATGCCGACCGTGCAGTCATTTGAATCCCCTCAATATGAGACAAATCGCTCACACCAGTCACGCAGACGGCTCCCTCTCTCCTGAAATTATTCACTTGAAGATAAGCTACCCGCTAAATTCTTGAGGGGTTTAACTAATTTACTGCACAGATACAGCACGTCTGTTGTAATAACAGGTAGGATGTATTGGGGTCGACCATTTATCAGAATTAGACTTTTTTCCCCCCTCTCTCTTCCTGGCAGAGAATTGCTCTGCCTACACCATTCCCATTTTTGAAACCCTCCCCCCCACCTCGCTCTCCCTCCTCCTTCTTTCCCTCCCTCATGGCCTGTAATGTGGCAGGCAAACAAAATTGACGGTCTCATCTTGTAAAAAAAAAATGGGGGAAGTCTCCAGAGAAGCCATTTTACTTTGCAGAGGAAGCAAAGTGCGCTACTAATGTGCCTGTCCCAGGAACGTTAATCATCTTTAAGCTTCCTCAAGTTTGACGGGCCCATCATTCCCCGAATTTGTTTGCTAAATTAATCGTAATGTGCTAATTGGGGAAAGAGGAGCCTAGGAAGGTAAAATTAAACAGATGGCTGGTTTCAGCTTTTTGTTTTCTTTCTCAGCACAGTCGTTAATATAAGGACAGGGAATGTGGGTGGGAGGGCAGGTATAGTTCACTGGCTTTACCTCCCCACTCACAATACAACATCACCAGTACTATTACTGTAAACCCTTAACCCAGAACTAATGCAAATAGCTAGAAGACGGCTGCAATGTCAACTTTGAAACCTTTCACTCTTGTACTGTCAAGTGCTACATGAGTTTCTCAAGTAAAGAAATGTCTCTGGGGGTAGCTGGGTAAGGATCTTTAACCTATTGGCACTTCAAAAAAAAAAGAAATATACCTCTTTGGGGAAATACAAAAATGTACATACTGTATGTTTGGGAAGAGGAACACTAGACTTTAGATTATGTCAGCAAAGGATTTGAAATTGGTGGCTAGAGCACATTATGGATCCACTGTACTTCATGTCCTTTGTCGTAAAAGTTTGTTAGCTTCTTCTCTTCTGGGATTCTTCCTAAAGGATCCTGTCCTGCTTTTCAGTGGAAGTTTACTTTAATAACAGAAAATGGATAATTCTTGGGATATGAACAGAATACTTCTATTTCTAAATATGCTGGCAAAATATCTAATGAAAACCAAATGATACTTTGTGGATAATATGTATTCTTGATTTAGAGACCTAAATGTCAGTGTTAACAAAACACTGAATTATAATACTTTTTTTCATACAGTATTTCCATTTTCTTTTTATTGTATGACTCGCCCAGCTTCAGATTTGTCTTTTAACACGTCACAGGCAGAACAGTCCACTACCGGAAGTTCAGCAGTAACTGGTAAACTATCATAAACTACTCCAAAAGCCTGAAAGCACCAGGTGGGCTGGTGGGATCTCTGTGTCTCTGAGAGCCAAGAGATTCCTGACCTGCTAACCCTGCCCTATCCTCTGTAGCACTCAGCGCACTTGGAGGATCCTGGTCACAGTTTTCTAGGGACATGACCCCTGACTTATGACTCAAACCTGTCACACCTGGATCATAGAGCTCAAACTGAAGTGGGGCAAAGTGGCTGTACTTGCTGAATTATAGACTTTTCTTTTCTCATACAGGAGGACATCCACAGACCCCACTGAGAAAACTGAACCTTGTTTGCCAGCCACTTTTGAATTTTTTTTTACATAAAAATAACAAATGTGTAAGCCTATTGCTATGTACTGTATGTGCTTATTCAATGTTCCTTGAAAGTTGAAATGTTCAAATAGTATGTGAAAAGTATAAGTATAAATACAAGATGCAGAGAGGAAACATTGAAACCTTTCATACATCTGTACAGTGACTGCCTGTCCACAAATGCACCATAATTCAACTTTTATGTACATGTTTTATATACAAGAACCTATCACATACTTCTTAGCAACAAAAGAACATTCCAATAACGAGCTGTTCCAGGTTTCAGAGTGGTAAACTCTGGGGGTATGCATGGAGCTCGAGCTGTGTTGAGGAGAGGGGAAAATGAGCTCTCCGATATAATTAACCTTCAGTTTTTCTCTATGCAAACTGCCACGCAAGGGGACTCGGCTGCACATTACAGCTCGTTGAGAATCCAGCTTGCATGAGCGAAAGTGGTCAGCAGCAACAACAACCACAACACACACACAAAAATTGGCTCCTGTCATTGTTTTCAGAATTATGATTAATGAGACTAATAATGCAGATGATTACTAGTATGTGCTTGTTTCCAGCAGTTAATCATATTGCCGTGCCACTGCTGGTGTCTGCATCCACCATAAACATGCTATAATTTACCTCAGTACATAACCTAGTCAGGCTGAGGAAACAGTGCAGGCTTGTTGCACAGACCTGGTTTTGTTCTGTAGTGTTTAAACAGACTGAGTGCTGAATATAAAGAGAAACAGCTGACAGATACAGGGACCTTAGAAGCATGAGTACAAGATATGAGCATGGAAATAAAGTGTTTCCAACCGTTGGTAACAGCCTTCCAATCCAGTGATATATTTATTTTAATATTCTATTGTTCCTACATGTATTAATATGTTTTCAGTGCTTTTCATATATATAAACCTGAAATCTTTTTACAAAGTGCAGCTCTGCTCAAACGAATATGACTTTCAAATCTGAAGAGGCTCAGCTCATGCCACTGTACACTGTAGTTTACAAATCTGTTTTGATGAAAATACTTTGAAAAAGTGTGGCAGCAGGACAATGAAAATGTCATGTCTCTCTGACCCCATTTGTAAGTTGAAGGGTACTGAAACATGTTATGATGAAATTTTCCAGCCTAATTTTTCTCACTTTCAGCCTTTACAGATCTCTTTTTTATGATAGCACTGTAGGATGAGTTATAAAAAACTGTGAAAGCAATATAAATTAATCCCGTACTCTTGGACATACTGTAAACACCTAATATTCCAAATGTCAGTAAAAAAATATTTTATAGAGAACATGATTTTTTTGATGGCTCAATTGCTGGAGTTTCTTTGATTGCAACGACTGTTCATTTATTGATTTTTTTGAGTATGTAAGAATCCATCTGGAATTGAACCATCCCTCAATTTGCTGTAATGCGTGTTGGAAGAGTTCAAAAAGAAAACCGTAATTCCATGGGATGTGACTAACCTAATTCAGTGTTTCTCTTAGTTTCAGCATTTTGCCATTTAGACATGACCCCAATTTGTTTTTATTGAAAGTGAATATGAATATAGATGCCACTGAACATAGCAGACTGATACTCAAAACAGTGACCACATTACTTTTTCTTACAGCAATCTTCTGGTTTCTTAATTCTGTTTCACCTTTCTGTGGTGAACAGTGGCACACTGTTGCTTTAATACCCCATAATATAGCAGCTCTGTCATTTTTTTCCAGATGCCATTAATAATTTATGCACAGCAAAAAATGCCGAAATGAAGAACAATGTTTTAACACAATTCTGATTCATTTACTTTTTACCCAGAATTTTACATGTTCACGGGATGGTTTGTTCTTCCCGATGTGCACTTTAAACTGCCTAATGTTTTCATTCTGAATTTCATGAGTTGACATTACATATTGTGTAACTGACTCGCTGTCACAATCTAACCCTTAATAGATTGTACTGTGATGTGTGACCAAAAAAAAAGAATGATGAATCACAAAGGAGTGTACAAAAGTGATGTAATAACCAGGTAAGTCATAGTGGAGAAATACAATTTCCACTTGGGTTAAAGAAAAGAAATTATGATGTATCCTAAAGCACCCATCTCCAAATATTACAATTGATTGCTTTGTTAAGTGCCTTGGGGCAACCTTGTTGTGAAAGGCACTATATAAAAATAAACTGAATGGAAATTAAGTGAAGAATCTGATCTTCAAAACACTTGCCCTGGCTAAATTCCATGTCCAGGATCTTTTGAAATCAATTAATCGGTAATAAGTCATTTATATTGTTATGTATCCATCAAAGGTTTAGTTGTACCCAAAGTAGCAATCTGTTACTGCAGGTAAAACTGATACTGATATGTAAGGTATGTTTATTACATGTGTGAGAGGGATTTTAATATTCATTTTTACACAGTTAAATGTTGCACAGTATTGTGGAAGCTCAGGTATGAAAAATGTACACATACTGTATGTAAAGTAACAAAGTCTAAACCTGCATGATGAAATAAAAACAGACGCAAATGTTTGGTATCAACCTGTGCTCAGAGCAGTATTCAATTGAATTTGTGGCTGTTTGTGGCAATATTAGGAATGTAAATTAATGAAAACTCGTGAAACGCAGAATACTACCGAATGCTTAAAAGACATAAAAAATTGCAGAACTGCTAGGAAGGAAAGAAATTAAAAAGTTTTCTTTTTTCTGTGTGCTGTGAAAAAACATTCACATTCCACATATCCATATGCTATGGTTAAGGATGAAGTGGATAGTCATCATTCTGAGCTAGAGCCATACTGAACGTCTCAAAGTGAGACAGAAAGACAAAGACAAAAGGCCTTTTGGAGTGACAACACAGCTTTTCTTCCCTTGTTCCTAATCGAGTTTTATGCCACTGTCATATTTTCATTCACTGATGAAGTTAACTGTTTTTTTAATGCCATTACAGAGTCGTGGAAATGAATGCTAATATAAGCAGGGAGTGCTAATGTCGAGTTGCTGTAATAAAAAAGATTGACTGCTAAATGATATAATTTGTAGGGGGGGGGGAGAAAAAGAAAACAGATTCGACGAGCTCTCCAGACTTCATTACAGGGAACTGTTGGCATTAGCTCTGTAAGCAGGCAACAGTCAACAAGACATCATATCCAAATACATCCAGCTGCAGTTGTTTCATTCCCTTAACCCTTTCTTTAGATTACAACATGTGAGGTGCAGTCAGAAAGGGACGGAGTAAATATAGTAAATAGTAAATCAGTAATGAGGGCTTACATTTACATAAAGATATTTACCAATATTTTTTCAACTGTATTTATCAATCAGAAAGCTGATATGGAGCATGTGTTTTAAAGACAGATTCATGGATGACACTTACAGAACATGCCTGCTTTACTAAGAAACTGTAATAAAGAACAATGTGTTTCTAAAATGTTTTCTGTTTCATATTGAGAGTGACCTATGTAAAATAACTTTTGTATTTTCTTTCTAGTTTTTTGCATTTTCTTTATGGTTTTCACAAAGATGGATATTTGTTGTTACTAATTTGAAACTAGTTGTTTATATTCTTGGCAACAACTGTCATTTTCACACCTATGTGACTCTTGATAATACAGATTATTAAAGAAATCATGCTAATACACAGTGGTGTAGCAAGTATGGGAATGCCAACACATCTGTGTGTGTGTGCATGCCAGGCAGCAGGACTCTTGAGCCTGAGGCACACTGTGTCCCTAATGTCTTGTCAAAGGTACCTCATCCAGCACAGGTTCAAAAAATATTGTTTTGTCACCCCTGCTGTTCACACAGCTGGTGCAGGTGATGAAGAAGCTTGCACCTTCTCAGAAAAGTACAAAAACAGGCTATTAACAGCAATTGTAAGCCTCCTTGTCCCTGTCAAAACTATTCTTAAGTCACTGGCACTATTTTTATTGTGTTAATGAACAAATATAGGAGGGAGCAGATGTCGGTATACAAAAGGAATTGAATAAGGGTTGAGGGAAAAATAAAAAGGGAAAATAAAACAGGAACCACAGGGAAGCATTTATGGAAATGTTAAGTAACAGATAACCTTTTGTTCCTGTATGTTTAAGTACAACTGTCATTTGTCACTATGGGCGCACGTCGATTTCTATCTCTTTTACTGCTACAAAAAAAAAAAAACAGATGAAGGCTTCTGTGCCAAAAACTTCTTAAATTTTGCCTTTTACTTCTCTCTTACTGTTAAGAAGAGTATACAGTAATCTAAATTATGTCTCATGAATATTAAATTAGGAAGAACAAAAATAAATGTATTTATATATTCATGCCATTTATCTGTTTTGCATTGAAATTCCTGTTTTGTATGGTTGATGTAAATTTAAACATTTAGCAAGTCTCTGAATTTAAACACAATTTGAACAACTGATTATTTAGGCCCCCCAAACCTTTTAAATCAAGCTATTTTGTGGATGTTTTGTTTATCTATAGGATTTCTGAATTTTAACAGATGAATTCCATGTTTCATGTTCACTGAAATATAAGGGCCATAGTGTCATTAATAAGATTTTATCAGACCATGCTTTTGTGACTCTGGGCAGTAAGATGGAGTGAAGTGAAAAATAACAAAAACAAGCTTAACTGTATCCTGTAGTTCAGTTACATCAAAAACTTGAAGCTTGTACTTCACTGAAAATACCCACTGAAAATGCTTAAATTGTCAAGATTTTTATGAAATGATTTTAATCTGGGCTGCCAGGTTAGGCTGTGGTTTCCCCCATGACCCTGTATTGGATAAAGTGGTTTAGTAAATGGATAGATGGATGGACTAACTGCAATTTACAGTACAAGCTAATTTTACGTACATGTATATCCATCAATCCTTTTTATAACTGCTTCATCCAATTCTGAGTTGTGGAGGAGCCAAAGCCTGTCCTGCAAGCAATGGGCAAAAGGCAAGATACACCACAGAAGGGGCCTTTTTAATACTGTATATATTCATATTGTTTGAGAACATATTCACCTTCTTAGCTTCAGCACAATTTGTACTTTCCTCCCGCAGTTTCTTTAATGTCTCTCAGCTAAGCATTTATGTTTTCAAAGAACTAGAGAAGACTATTGCAACATATTGCAAAAAACCCTTAGTAAGGCTTCATACTCTTCCAGAGAAGTTGTTGTTAATAGATTTTACTGTATTACTTACTGGACTTTCCTTTTACACTGTATTTATTTCATGTCTACATTGGCCTGCACCAGGAATTCACCCCTTTGCCCTTACAAACCTAAACAGTACGCCTCTGCAGTTTACAGTGGTATCTTTCAATGCTACATTTCTTTTTGGTATGTGCAACCCTTGCAGATCAACATGGATAAAAGTGGCAAAGCGAACCTAATAAAAATTAAAATAACAGTCAGAAATTATTGTTATTTTTGGTTGTTCTTTTCTTTGAGTTCTTAAGCAGATCCATGTTCAGAGTTGTCTGGGCTTCCTTCCCTTTGGGTACAATCTTCCTGCAAAGGTACACCATGTGTGATGGCAGACAGTGCTAAAGCTAGGTATTCTGGGTGCAGATGTGTTAATAAGGTACAGGTATCACATTTCAGCACCTTCACCTCAGCTGTTAATAAATGCAGCGGTGCAACAGGCCTTTGCCCTGCTAATGTATTCAGGCACACCTGTGTACTGCAGGTAGCCAAATATACAAAAACGTCATATTATCTCCCTGTTATCGTAGAAAATCGATACACATGGCAGCTTAATACATTGCTTGCAACCTGTCTTTGAAGTGTAAATTGTTCAAACAAAAAGCTAAGGGGTATTTTAATGTCCTATTTCTCATGTTTTAATTGTTAGCATACGTTCATTCTGAGATATAGCTGAATGTAGTCACTGAAATTTTCATGGTTGTATATTTTAACATTTTAATTAATGGACTACAAATTTGTTTTCTTTTTTTCATGAGCATTAATGCTGATGTAGTGTCCTTGTGCTTTAAGAAACCGAAAGTTTATCTTAAAATATCTGCTTCTGAGACAGTAACACATAATTAGAAATAGTGTACTTGAAATTTCGGGAAAGCAATGATAGTTTGGGGGTATATAAATATTGTAGAAATACTTATTTTTAGAAATAACATATTTGCAATCTATGTTGGTAGAAAAGCCTAGACAGGTTAAAAGGGGGATAGGATAGAATCACTGTACAACATAGAACACTCTCACTGGCTCTCTATTATTAATTATCTATTATTCGATTGATAAACCATATTTCACAATATTATTTAATATTTAATGCTGTTATCTTTGTCACTACTAGTTGCTCAGACATGTTTGGTTATTTGCTTCTCAATCCTCACGCTTCAAGATATGCTTCTTCAAAATAAAATATCTAAAGTGTAGCTAATGTTTCTTATGCAAATCATGCTTAAGCGAAATTAAGAAAAAACGTTTTTTTCAAGGTTATGTTCTGTTTAATATTCTTAAGTAAGAAAACAGTATAAAAAAAGGACATAATAGAAAGTAAAAAGACTGTTCTGGAAGTGGGTCGTGAAATGATGGCATCACCAAATAACAAAATAGTGAGGAAATAAGAACACATGAGAGGGAAGGACATTATGCAAATAAACCACATTATATGATGTTCTGCGAATATATATCTGATGTTGTCTGGGGAGGCAACTCACCTGTCTCGGCTCCTCCGAGAGGGGAAGGCAGCGTTACAGCCAGCCACTGTGCACACGTGCATCTCCTTAAGGTGCACGTTCTTGTAATGCAGCTTGACACTGTAGGAGCTCTTGAAGCTTTTCTTGCACACGTAGCAAATTTTGGGGTCAGGGCTGGAACACAGGTCGCCGTCCAAGGAAGGTGAAGAGAACTTAGGGGGGCTGGCGCCGTAGCCCATGGAGGAGACAAAGCTCTCGTGCAAGGCGGCCATACTGGCAGCAGCCGCTGCCGCCGCTGCTGCCGCAGCCACTCCCCCTCCCCCGTTATAGAGGCCGTACTGACTCATGCAGAACATGTCGTACGTGGGGTCAGTCAGCTCCTCTTTTATCTTGATAACTGGCTGGTGAGGGGAGTGTGAAGTGTGATGCTTGTTCTCCAGTTTCTCCCGCAAGTGATGTTCCTCTTCGTCCTCATCCCGCTCTTTCTCAAAACTGTTCCGCAGACGTCTGCCTGGCTCTTCAGCATCCACGGATTCATCCCCGCAGCACATCTTGGTCTCAGAGGTCTCGGACTCATTTTCAAAGTCCCTCTCGTGGTCTTGGTCCTCAGAGGTGAAGCTGTCCATGCAGCGTAACTCAGTGCCTCCTGGCGGCCCCCTGCACTCCTCCTGCTCCTGTCGAAGCATACTCTTCAGGGCCAGGCCTGGACTCATCTCATCCTGGGAAGGAGAGTGGTGGCAACTGCTGCCACTTCCGCCACTGCAGTGATTGTTGTTACTGTTTCCGTTACTGTTGGAATGGTGGTGGGGCTGGTTTTGGTGGTGATGACATCCTTGGTTGTTTACTGTACCATCTAGAGGCCGGCCCCCTTCCTCCTCTTCTTCCTTCTCATCAAACTCTTCTGCTACGTCAATGACCTCTTTCTCAATCTTTACCGGCATACTCGACTTCCGGGGTTTCTTCTTAGGAGTGGGGTCAGTAGTGGGGTCCTGGGTGCTATGGATAGGCAGACCGTGAACTATGGGTGATGACTCAGAAATGTGGGGAGTGTGAGTGTTAGGAACTGACACTTGCTGCTGTTGTTCCATCAAGGTGGTAGTGTTGGTTGTAGTGGGTATGATAGGGCTTGTGGGCAGAGAGACAGGTGGACTGACCAGATCTCCTGGGGACAACAAGCTGCGGTAGAATGGTGGCACTGGTTGCACAGTCTTCAGAGAAGGGAAGACAAGAGGACTCTGGAGAGGAGACTGCAATACAGGGTCCAGTGGAGGCGTGGCAAAACCTAAAGGTGGCCGCCCAGGGCTGGTGAGGGTTAACCCACTCTTAGCACTGGAGATGACAGGTGTGGCAGAGCCAGAGCTGGAGCGGATAAGGTCCTTGTCACGGTTATTCCTCAGCATAGGCATGTGCAGCCGTGGATTGGGGTTGGCACTGTGGCGGTTGCGGCTGCGCAGGGAGCTGAAGACCATGTTGCAGCCCTCAATGGTGCAACGATGCTTGATCTTCAGGTGCACAGCGTTGTAGTGGATCTTGAGCGTGCCCTTGTCATAGAAGGTCTTCCCGCAGGCATTGCAGCATACCCGGCCCTTACGGGAGGTGGAGCCCATGCGCCGCATGCGGTGCATCTTGGATGAGAAGGAGGAGGAGGTGATGCTCTTGGACTGCTCCGTCTTCACATAATGGGGATGATGGTGGGGATGGTGGTCATTCAATGTGGCCGACTGCTGCTGTTGCTGCTGCGTCTGATGCTGTTGCTGCTGCTGCGTTTGCTGTTGCTGCTGCTGTTGGGAGGTTGGTGGCGGGGAGATGGGGGACATGCTGTTCGGCTCTGACTTGGGTTCAACCACATTTGTGATGCTGCTCAGAGCCCCCCGGCTAGGGCTCTGCCCATTGCGGAAGGGTGAAAGCGACACCTCCGACTCGCTGCTTTCATTGGGATCAGTTTGGGCCGGCAGGTTGGGTTCCCGCAACCTGAGCCCTGGCTGCTCCAACATGAGCCCATTAGGAGGCAGCCCTAATAAGGGAGCTGACACAGGGTTGATGTACTGGAAAGGGAGCAAGAAGGCGAGGCTATTGGGGATGTTCTCAAAGTGATGGATACTGGATGGGTTACTGTTCTCTAAGTGTGATAGAAGGCTGGGGCTACGGGTGCGGTTGTTACTCTCAATAAAAGTCCTGATGTCAGATTCGGTCTTCGACGTTGGCACTGTCACTGCCTGGCCCTCTTTCTCCTGAATGGCCATCAGCTCCACTATGGATTTGGTTTCCCCGAACCGCAGGAATTGCTGGAGGGTAATGATCTCTTCTTCCCGGGACATGATGGCCCAGCGGTCCAGCACCTTGCCTGCAGCATCCTGGAGGCCATATCAAAGAAACAACAAAGACAAACACAAAAACGTATTGATTCTGCATAATTACTCCAGTCAATTGAAGGTGCTTGGCTGTCTGCTCATGAAACATTAGGGCTTGGAGAACAAAATGCAAAGACTGTTAAATAGTGCTTCATCCACAGAGCAAACTTCCCCTCACTATTTTCTCTATTTCTCTTTTTCTTTCCTTTTCCTCTCTTTCCTACTTTTAATCAGCCATGCAAATGCAGTCATTAAGCTCACAGCTAGAGAAACAGGCTGAGTTTAATAATGTCAAAAGCAAACAAAATACAGACCACTGGGGCCTCGCTATTAGCAAGTCCCTGAAATTCCACCTTCTCTAAGACGATGATCTATTTGCTGTGAGATTGTTTAACAAAAACAGCTTGCAAAGATGTGAACTCTTGCTGTGCCTCCCTCTGTAAATACAGACAGCCCTGTTCTGTTTACTTCTTGTGACAGAAAGAAAAAAAGAAGAAGCTGTTAATGCTGAATTAACGGCAGTGACTAATTGCGGTGTTGATAACCAAGCTTAGCACCCACATTTCTTGTTTGTGTTTTAAATGGAAAATGAGCTGGTTTAAATTTGCCTCAGTGGTCATTTGTGCCAACAAGTATCTTTTGGAGTAGATGTGTCTGAAATAAAAAAGGGTGATCACTGGTTATTTTAAAACTTTTTGAAGCAGCCACAAAAGTGAAAGCTATCATGCATTGTGGAAATTAGCTAGGAGGAAAATCTGTATTTACAAACTTCATATTAATGATGTTTGGAAGACATAAATCTTCCACTGAATGAAATATTAATAAGTGCATGGTTTATTTACAGGAATGAATAGTGGTCTTGACACTAAGGAAATGTACAGTCAAACACACATATCTTACATACATATTTATCTATCATATCTATTTTCTGATGGTCCCCAAGATCTTAAGATATGAAAGTCTTCAAGTTTCAGATCAAGTTCAGAATCAACAAGAGTCTTTGCATTTTCAAGTTTAATTCTCTGGTTCTCAGAAATTATGGTGGGAAACAATTTTTGTCTTCAAAGAATAGTAACACTCTAGTTGTAGAAACAATTGGTAAGTCCAAGTAAAACTTTTCTTGGCCAACATCTCATAGATCTTATTTTTATCCACTAAGAAAGCTTCAATTTTGCACCGCTATGCTCCTGAAAGTTGAGAATGGCTTGGGATTCTGAAGGAGTAATCTTGGCCTGGACCAAATTTAGGTTTTGCAGTCAGCTTATAACTTTGCTGCATAAAACCCTTGACCCAATATTTTTATACTTTGCAGCAATCTTTATGAAGTTATTCAAAGGCTTGCAAGAAGAAACTGGACATAGTGTTGTTACTATGGGAATCTCAACTGTCACAGTAGCTAAAACCAGGCTAAAAGAAGGCTAAACATATAAGCAGAAGCACTGAAATTATGGGACAATATTAACTTTAGTAAGCTGACTTTAATATTTTGCACTAGAACTGAAATTTCAGTGTTTGGAAAGATTTAAGAACATTTTTAAAAACATTTCACCAAGATCACATTATGTCCCAGTTTAATCTCAAACAACTGTGCAGCTGTGTGTCTGCACATTTATAAATCTAAATATATATCTCTTATTAATCTACTGTAGGGTTAAAAATCTCTAATTTCTTGATTATTTCACAGATTGGCTAATAAATTGGTAAACTAGTTCTAACTAATTTGTACATTTACCAATATGTTACTATAGTAAATTTATAAATTTATTTTATAGAATAGCCAGTCTCCCCAAAAAATCTTAATATGTACATACACACAGAACTACATATAGCATATACATTTGCTGTTGTGTTTGATGAAGCATGGGGTATAGAAAAAGTTGCACATCTTTTAGAATGAAATTATTTGCTCTTTCAGTGTACATTTTACATGCTGTGTGGCCATGGGAATCTTTCATCCAAACAGAGAGTGACATCTAGAGACTTTACACTGATGACAATTAGAGACAGCATGGAGAAATAAAAGCCAGCCTATGTATGGTAGTTGACAGAATCTATGAATGATAAATGGTGACTCTACAGTTTAGGAGATGTGAAACTAACAAAACAAAGTCCCGAGAGACTATAAGGTGCACACACAGGATAAATGCTAAAAAGAGAAAGGAGGAAAAATGTTTTCTTGCAACACTGTGCTTTATAAAACATATGTGAATATATATTTCAGAAACACATTAGTAATCACTGGAGTATTTGTGGTTAAATATACATTAAAAAATACACTTCCATTTTGTTAGTAAGTATGAGTTTAGCCTGGAGGTAAGACTTAAAATTCTATGCTGTACACAATTTTTTCATAGCAAGCAATGCCAGTTGGCATTTATTTTATTAAGAAGATAGAAAATCTATCATTTGTGGTTTTTGTAAGGCTAAAAAGTTGTTACAGCATTCATACAAATGAATCTCAAATACACATTTTTACAAGGGTGACTATGAAGGTTCCATTTTCAAGTTAGACTTCTCTAGTGTCACACCAAATTTGGTAACTTATAATATATTAAACTGAAAATAAATTGTTATGTTATGGCCACCTTTAAGTCACCAGATGAAACTCCACATTTCTATGAAGACTTTTACAATTCTAAGACCCCTGTACAGTATATAGTGTAATTGCATCACACACTTCGGTCATCCTGATAAGAATAAAGAACAAACTAAAAGGTAAGTTTACAAAGTACAGGTGACATACATCCATAAATGGTACACAGTTACCGTGTTGTGTTATTGTATTTTTGTTGTTTTTTTAGTACCTAAGGTTAGTTTTAGAATGCAGGAATTGATGTTTGGTGATACTATATATTTGGGCTCTTCTGTATACTGTATATTCTGGCAATTGAAATACTTTCAAGACCTTTCCTTTTTTAACTGGTTAGTCCACTGTTAACTGGTTTAAGCAGCACCTTAAGCAGAAATTGTGGGATATTGACATCACAGGAAAAAAAACACTTTAAAAGCATTTACTTTTTAATGATAAAATCAAAACCATCTTTATATCCTGTATTTAGAAATTTGCATAATTTAGTTTGAAATTATTTAGCTTTTCTTTTTAAAGTTTGCCATTTTAATTGATGCTTCTCCCCCCCAGAAAAAATGCTGTGATTGTGAATGACAGTGATGGCATCCCCTGTTGTGCAAAAAAAGTAAAACACATAAGATTAAATAATTTTCTCTGATCTTTTCCAAGCTTTCAGTTGGTGGTCTAGCTTTGATGAGCTCCACTGGCATCGTAGTGAGCATCACAAATGTTTTAATCCACCTACTGTATCTACCTGATGCCTACATTGTAAAGCTGGAGAAGGGACATCAGTGCTCACCATAAAAAATGGGCACCACTTAAATCAAACTCTGTTATGTAGAGTTATGCTCTGAGTTTTATTGTTTCTCCCCTTCCAGCTTTTTTTGCTCAGCCTGAATTCTGTCTCCGTTCAGACTAGAGCACAATGGAATTCAAACTGTGCCACCTGTTGTCTTATTCTGGTGAGACGCAGACACTTGATTAAACAAATTTCCATTTTTAAAAGAAATTTAGACACTCTCAGTAATGCAGCAGATGACATACTGCTTATAGATTCTACATTATTCCACTACTAATAAACAGTATTCCTCTAAGTGAACACAGTTTATTGTTTCTCCACAATGATTTCCTGAAATACATGCAGAAACAAATGCTGCCCTTCTGAAGTTCAAGTTCCTCTGTCATCAAGTCCTGCTTTGTTCTGCGAAAATAATTGGGTGTTCTTTATGAATCAAAATAAAATTACACTAAAGTTATTGGTTCTTACTTTCCCTCAGGGTTAACCATCGGCATTTTGCCCACTCCACTGTAAATGAATTGAATAAGCAATTTTCTCACAGACTGTACAGGGAAATTTGGGCTTGTACACTATTGTTTCCAGCTTTAGCAAACATGCAGTGCTATATGTCTTTGTACCCACTAATTTATATCTTATTAGCCTTTAAAATCACTGTTGCAGCAAATTAAGTAAAATCTTTCTGTGTTCTTTAGCCTTTAGATGTTAGTGGCTCTTTTCTTAAAATGGGTCACCAACAGAAAGAAAGGTAATGCTTAAAAAAATGGTGAAATGTATATCATATACATTAGTGAACCTAATCTATCTAATTCAGGAAATGTGCTCTGTACCAGTGAACAAGGTTTTGAAGCTGGACTAGCAAATGCAGGAGTTCACATCAAACTCGACAGCAGGCCCCTTTTTTTTCCTTATTGCCTAGGCAATCCTTAGAAAATTAGGCTTAGGCATTTCACATTAAAACAAATAGAACTCAGCCAAATACTGCTTTTGAATTTCTTTTTTTTCCTTTAAATCAACAAAAGTAAATGAAAGAAACACAGGGCATAAAACTAAGCAAATGGAACTTGTTAGAAAAGGGAAGGCCAGCCAGCTGTCACGATTCGGATCAGTAGTCGCAGAATTTAAAAGCATGCTTCAGAAAGGCTACACAAACACTTTTATATACCATCTCGGGATTTTGGATGGGAGTCAGGGAGAGTTTGCTTTATGGCTTACTTTCATCAGATACAGTAACATTCACTTTGTGTGTGTTGTGAAAAAATGTACATTAATGATCAATTTTTTTTTCTTGAAATGCAGTTCAGCTTTCTCTTTGCCATATTCACCAAGACCATTCATTTATCCTAAAAAGAAATCCTAACCTTTTAGTTATGGCAGCTTCATTCAACATTTCAAAAGGTAACACTGCCAAATGTAAACTCTTATATTCAGATAATAAGTAGCTAGGAACCAAGAAATAGAAAACCAGTGCATTTGTAAAATGTTCCCCAAAAACAAGAGCATTTATTTGCCAAAATACATTTTCACCAAACCTTATTTTAAATGCCTTATTTCTAATAACAAAACATTATTTTGAAGGGAGCCGACACTTTTCCTGAGACTCAATTACCAAAGCATCCTCTTTTAGAAAAACTGCACTCCAAGAATGTTTAAAGAAAAGAGGAAAAATACTAAGGTGATACAGTAAATCGTAAACACTGTGCTGTAAAAGTAAGTTAACAGTCAGATTAAACATAAACTCACAAATCACAAATTCTGAATGTGTCACTTGATGTTGACTTTCTGTTTGCTAGACATTTCTACCATCTACCCCGATAAGAACTTGCATCAAGTAAAGGGTTTGGTTTAATCCAGGTCTAGGCTTACAAACAGTTCTTTTCTACTTTCTTGCAGGAAATGAAAGACATTTGCTGTATACAGTCTGTTAGCTTTAAAGGTTTTTCCTCTGATAAACTTCAAGCCTTTCTTTGAGAACCTTATGGATACTCTGCAATTATTTATAAAGTAACAGCCATTCCTTGTCTTAAAAAAACTGACCAGTGACAAGATAAATCTCTCTCTTCTTTGTTAATGGTTACAATAAATACAATTTCAAATATTGGTTTCTCATACTGTACGTCTTAAAAGGCTGAAGAAGCATCTCTTAGGCATTTAACTTTGCAATGTCACTGTAAAATGCAGAACTCTACAATACTACCAGTAGTATTCAGGCAGAGCACTTGAAGTAAAATCATTACTTAAGCACTTTGATGAATATTACATTAAAGGGAAAAAATCAGCATATTTTAAGGCAAAGTTGATTCAATGAATATCAAAAACAACTGGTAGAAATCTTGACCTACAAATATGTACAATTCACGTACAGAGAAAATAGCTCAGAGCTGATAAGCAAAGAAACTGCAAATTAAAAAAATGACATAAATCCAGTTTTGCTGACTATTTGATTTAGTCTGATTTAGAAAGTATTCCACAATTTAAACGGAAATAAGCCAGCATTTGAAATGAATGATCTTCCAAACATTTATAAAGCAAAACATTAATAAAGTCTTAATTGTCTCGGCCCTAGGGTTTTAAAATGATTTTATCACATGGTCACCTAGTGACTTTAAATGAAATATGCTGAATAATGTTTCATTCTCGGTTTGCAATTAAAATTATGTTTTGATTCGTACTTTTGAAATTATTGGCATTTATAGAAAGAAAAAGAGCATAATACTACAAATTAAACATAATAAAATATTTAATTTTGGATAAATATTGATATTTAGGGAGAGATAATTTATGAAAAGACATGAATATGATTGTTTCCAATAATAGTTTGTTGTTTTTAATGATCTGTGTACTTTTTTCTAATTGAAGTGACAATTTCAGGATCCTTCCCTTTATGTTTATCCTTGTATGGTCTTGATATTTATCAAATAAATGATTAAAAAAAGTAGAAAATAGAAAAATAGAAACAAGACTTTTGTTTTTTTTTGTAAAAGCGCAATAACAAAAATTAACATTTCGATGTGAACTCAATACAGCAAAGTTCAAAGAAGAGCCATTGACAGCAGCTCTGTTAAAAAAATATATAATGCTTTAAAAATAAAACAACATTATGTTTTAGCTCCTTATGTAAAGTACGGAAACTGGCAATTTAAAGTACTCAGAAGCTCCTTACTGTAAACTCCTGTTCAATTTCACACATATTTGCACACAAACACTAGTCCCTGTAGCCCTGGCTTCCTCAGCCCACTTCTTTGAATTAGCCGCAGTCGCTCAGAGAGCAGCAAACGTGCCATTAGAAGCACTTTTACAAGTGTACACTCATCCCCCAATTAGCTTAATGCAGCCTCTTTCTGCATATTTCCAGCCCTGCCTCCCCCCTGCTCAAATCTCATTAATATTTCCCCCCAGTGCTTTGACAGATTACCTTGTCATTATGCATCCCCAAGTCTTTTAAACAATATGGGTAAACTACTGTTTGTGAGGTTAATGACAATTATCCCATAATTACTGCATAAGTCACCCGGTCCACTTTATCTCCTAGGCAGGGTTCTGCTCTGTGTATCTGCCGCTGTGTCACTGTAAATGAATCTTGTACAGCTATATTTATCCTGCTGCTGCTGCGGCGGCGGCTGTGGCGGCCGGTGCTGCTGCCGCCTTGTAAATTGCGCTGACAGGACAACGCACAAATTATGGCGTTGTCATCGCCGGAGCGCAGGCTGCTGATAAAACAAAGCAGGCTAGCCAGCTCGGCCTAAGTACAATTAGCACAATCATATTTAATGCCTCCTGTAATAAAGCAGGGCTGGCTGATTGGAAGAGGGGATTCAGGCAGCACATTTTGCAAGTTTCAGGAATAATCATTATCTATCACTTTTATTTATTTACTTATTTATTTATTTTTATGGCCCTCCTATTTCTTGTATGTTCTAGGGTATCTGCGTCAAGCATTCAGTAGCCAGTCAGATGCAAGCAATGTCTAGTACAGTAAAATAACCAGAAGAACTTTTGCAACTGATAAAAATTGCCTTATTTAAGATCTATATGTCAGCCCTCAAGGTGTGAGGATACATGTCCTAAAGCCCTGCAGGGCTTTAATCTCCTGTTACAACTTGTCCCCTATTAATATGAACTGGTATTCTCTTCCATTCTTTCTGATGTTTACTGGCATCTGAAATAAGGAGTTGAACTTCTCTATCGGTAGCAGATGGGCTCACAGAGAATCTCTTGCTTAAAGACAGTCCATCCTATGTTTAGACCTCAGGTTTTAATAATAGGCTGATCCTAAAATGGACATTTTCATATCTAATCTGACTACTATCAGCCTGTAATTTAGAAACCATAAAGGAAAATCACCCCCATCTGAATTGGCTAACTGACACAAGCACCGTGCCAGGGAGTGGAGGAGGTTATGTTCAACCACTTGGAGAATACCATTAATGTCTTAAAAATAATACTTTGTGATCTTTGTCATTTTATCAGTGACCCTTGGGTACAGAGATTATAAATACAGAAGCACAGTGCCCAAACGTTGAAAAAAATGTCTGCCATAGTTGAACTACATTCCCTTATTTGATTTTTAAACAAAGGTTTAAAGGGGCAACATGATCTGCCTTTGAGGTAATTAACAGGCTTATTCTGTCTAGATCAGTTGGTTGTGAGCTACAGAGCAATATGGTTTTCTTTCTCCTACTGTAAGTGGCTAAATAACTGCAGATTTAGAGGGCTGTTGTTTAAAAGATGACCAACATCTGAAAAAGGTCTGCACTTTATTCTGGCTCATTGGTTTAATGAGAAAGTAGGGGATTCAGGTCTGAGACCACAGGGAGCTTTGTTATATAAAACAAAGGGGTTATATGGCACAGGCTTGAGAAACCTGTTTTTTGGTACTACAATGGTACTGTAATTCATTAAGAACAGACAAATTTATGTCTGAGTGGAGTGTTATCCAATAAACGTCTCCTGAACAACATATGGTTCCTTGAGCTCTAAAACATGCCTCTTTTTTATTGTAATTTGGAGAAGAGCCTTTGGAGTTTATTCCGATTGTATTATTAAATTATACAGTATTCAATGGCCAGTGGTCAATGTTTCATTTTTCCTTGCCAAGAAGCTTGGCAAGGCCTGCTATGAATGAGACGTTGTGCACCAAGTGTTTTTTAACCAACAGACAGGGCAGCCAAGCAACAAGTCTAATAATACCCTACCCTTTTCTGGTCTTTCTCAGGGCTTTGTTTGAAAGTCTAAGTGTTGGTAAGTGTAATGTGAAAATTACAGAAATTCATAATGTTGTTTTTTATATGGCTTTAAATGTACCCCTTTCGTGAGTAATTGCTCATTGATATTGTTCTTTTCAGATTAAAATTTGATACCATTTTCCTTTGTTGGGTGAATGAACCTTAAAGGGTTTTTCACAACCCATTTTCTTTGTCTTAAATTCTCCTATGGCATCCTCCAAAGAACATAGCTTGGCTAAAGCTCAGATAAGACCAGATATATCCTACAAAGGTATTTTCAAACTTTGCCTCATTTTAAAGCTCAGTGATGCCAACCTGGTCCAGAATTACTGAAAAATGGACAGAACCTAACTGTTTTCAGAAGCTCAGGTGCAGCCAGAATAAAGAATTTCAAATTTAAAGCCTTTTATATGTCACCTCCCATTTTAGTGGCGGTGATTACAGCACATCTGAATGGAAAACTGACAAGAGGACACTGGCCACACCTTATATTCCTTCCCACTTTCCCCCTTTCTTCCAAAATTAAGGTAATTTAATTAAGGGAATCACTTCCTTTGAGCATTCAAGGAAGTGGTTCTGGAGCTTGACTCCGACTTTTGTCACATGCTTATGTTGTTAAACAAAGGTACTGTATCACAAGCACATAGAAGGTGGTCAAAACTCACTTTACTCTGGGCAAGTACCGCACAGAATGTGATTACATACCTAAGAACTTGATTACCTTAAATCACGTGACTACTGGTAAGGAACAAGAATACCGGAACCAATGGCCTTAACCAAACAATGCCATCTGACTATGGCCAGGAATACCAAGGGGCAGAGTACTTGTATCAGGGAAAACTACATTATCTTGATTAGCTTTTTGGCAGCAGCAGTAGAAGGTGTTACATTTTGGTTACCATTTCTGAGTTAAGAAGACACTACTCGTTTTTGTATTAGGAAAATAACAAATAAAACATTAATAACGTATACCCTTATATCTAACTAGATTATGTTTGCTTAAAATAATATTGGTTACCACAGAGGCTGTATTAGGATCTTGGAAGAACTTTGTACATGCTTGAGTATTGTAAAAATGGGTGCATCATACATAATGTGCAGTTAGACCATTTTCTCAGTTGCCTTTATTAAATTCATTGCAGGTTGGTTTAACATTGTTGAGATACTTTCTCCAAGATTACCCATTAAAAAAACATATTGTGTTCTTATTCCAATTCATTTACTCAAATTTTAATATAAAATACACAAGCACAAATATATTGAGGCAAGTTACCCAGCCATTTACTGTGTTTGAAATGAAAGTTTAATTTTCCAAAGCTAAAAAACATTTCTGATTGTACAGTACTGAATATTGTTTAAAATAAACATTCTGTGTTCAATTTTTACTACAATCACTTCCCAGAATTGTTTAGTGTATAATAAAAGCTAAAGCAAGCCAAGATGTTTGTTAAACTACTTTCAATTCTATAGATTTGATTCAGTATGTGTTTCACATTAGGTGGGCTATATATTTAAGCAAAGATCAATAATACTCAGGTTAAACTGATGAATTAATTGTTGATATTTGTAAAAAAAACATTACACAACAAAGCAAGTATATATTTAATGGTTTTTGTCTCCTTGTTTTTTGTTTGTCTTAAAAGTTACGTACTGTACATACAGTATATAAAATGTGAACTGAACCACAGGAGCTTGATTACTGTACGTTCAGGGGCAATGTTGTGGTCATGAGTCTCAAAGGACAAGCTCAGACAGAGTAATGAAAGAATGACAGAGGAACTAGAATTCACAGTTATTCACAGCAACTAAATGTTCTGAGCTGTGTTTTGAACAAAACACTGATATTTAGAGTTAAATGATACTGCAAATGAAATGTTTAATTTCTTGTAAAGAATATCTTGAATTGAATACCTAACCTAGCCACGTTTCTTTCAATAACAAAATTTGTACAAATGAATTAATACCAGCAAAAGAGATCTAAGGGTATCACAGTCTGCACCTAAACATATAAGAATTATTTGCTGTAATTAGACCAATCAGCAAAAGCCTCTGAGAGGAAACAGATTTAAGATAAGTAAAATGTTGTACAGAGGAGAGATATGTCCCTTTGTGGCATCTGTGGAGACATTTCAGTCAGCCACCATGTGAGAGCATAAAACTGTGTCCCACAGCACCATTAACAATGACCTTTGGCAGAAATAAAGGAAGCAGATATTCCTACCACTTTGTTCCTTCATTTTCTCTTCTGTTTAATCCTGGAACTAACGACACTTCAAAGATGATAGCTCATTGGATGAATCTATTTCTTGACTTTGTTATTTTGTCCTTTTGTCTACTTTTTCTCCCTTCCTAAAGTAGAAAGCTTAAATACAGAACACTAGAAAATCTTACGCTTCGGCACAACCAATGAATTCTGTGAGAATTTACCGAATGAATACATTTAGGAATAATTCAACTTACTATTGTGTAAAACCTATGGTTAGTTGAAAAAAATTGCCACTTGTTAACCTAGTTTATTGTGATTAATATTATTTGGAATGGTAGCAGCATTGTTTCAGATTTAATGTGCTTTAGAAAAAGAGGCGTTGCCAGTCTACTAATGGCTTTGAAATGGCCCATGATTAAAAAATCATAGGCATATTACAATGGTAATGGCCACTTGCACTTCATATTCTCCAAACCACACCATAAAACATGCATTTCCGTTTTCCACTCCATATGAATAAAGGTGGCTACAATGTTAATTAAAATAATGTCTAATTTTGTTGTACCTTTAAGCAGGCACAAATACACATACGAGTTGTTTATTGGACATTTCAGTGTCTTCGGAAGTCTTTCTCGTAAATGAAAGGCTTCAGTTTCCTATTCTTAATCCTGCAAAATACACAATGTGAACCTGAAAACCTGAAATTCACTGAACACAGAGGCTGAAAATAGCCATGACCAGGCAGTCTCTGTGCACGTACACATTACAGAAGGTTTGCAGAATATCAGTGATTCATCGGTGAAGAGAACAAAGCTCTGCTGCTTTGTGGTCCAAGATTCATTAACAGCACTCAACATTTGAATCTTCTCAGTGGACCCAGCCATCGGGGGACAAAAACAACAAGCTGTCAGAACTAAAATCTGGAATCCGGAACACAAGAAAATAAGAAAGGTTTCAATTGAGAGAAGGACATGTAGTTGCATCAAGCTATTCCATCCTACAGCCTCACCTTCCCATCAAGCCAATGAATCAACTTCATCCACATGGACTATACTTTATTCTGCATACCATTCTATACAGGTTCCCGATATATTTACCCATCGGCCATGAATGACCTGGCCCCAGACGTCTTTAGAAAGTCTCCGGTTACTTGGCAACACTCTAAAAATCTCTGAATCATACACTGGTTGACACATAATGGATCTACAAGAATGGCTTGTTTCTATTAATTCTATTATTCCCCATGCTACAGACAAGGGTATTGGTTTCTTTATTTTAGAATACTAAATTTTACTGAGCCTTTAAACAAATATATTGTAGCATTACAGGTCATGACGTTTTTTAACAATGTTAAAAATAATCTGTACATAGCTTTATATGCCTGTCGCCCTCAATAGATAAATATGTAGATAAATATAATATGAAGATATATGCTATATATATATATTTATTATTAAGTAAAAAATATATACAGTAGTGCAATAAGGTCTAAGACCATGGGTACATACAGTGCACTTAATGTACTGTATGTACCAATGAGCACTGTACTCAGATCTAAATACAAACACATACAGTATAATACAGTATATACTGTAGGCAGAAGCATATAAGCCTGTTCTTTTGTCACTAGCACACAGCAGTGCCAGTAACAGAGACACCATTAGAATTTGTAGCGGTCTGTCAGAGTTGCTATGGTGCATGCAAGAAAAGAGAATAAGCTAATGGGCTCTCTACTTAATGTGATTAGAGCCATTATTGACATAATGCCAGGAAGATGCAAGGCCATTAGCTCAGTCCCCTCCCCGCTCTCCACTCAAATTTAGCATTTGATACACAATTTCACTTTGGATTCAGCATCAGACTGGGGCAAATAAAATCGAGGGATGAAGGGATCCAAATGAAAAGACAAGATGATTTTGCCTAACTTTGAATAAATTAAACACACTTAGAAAACACTTGCCGTCTTATCTAGTGAAAACTTAATAAATACAATAGTGCTATCTCTCTTATCTTAATTCTGTAATCCACTTCAATTTACTTACAGGGGAAAATACATGTAACAAACACTAGCCCTGGGATTGCTGCCAAAACAAACAGCCAACACAGTGAAATAGTCTGAAGTATTTCTTCTCCAATGAAAAGGCTGTTTTATTTGTACAAAACTGTTTGTACAGCTTTATTTAATAAACAATAAATTATAAAAACACTTGCATTTATTGGGGGATGCATGTTAAAAATGTATCTGTGTAGTTTCCTTTTTTAAATAGTTTTATATTTTATATTTAATATAAAAAGACATTAGATACCAGACTTACTGCAGTTAACACTACAGGTTTAAGAAATAGAAAGACTGTTTTCTTTCAATCTGAGAACTTGTCTTTGAAACACTGGATCAACCAATTCTTTGTTAATGGTTAAAACAGGCACCAAATCCCTGGAAAAACATTAACATATTTTTTTAATTCCCAAGAATACACCCATTGAATGTACAGGTATCAATCTTTTTTTTTAAAACATGGAACTATCTGAAAACATACAGAATTCATATATTGCAAATAAAATATAAAACATCTTTAAAATCATATGTTTTTTTAACAATCTAGCTCACACATATGGGTGGGAATTGCACTCAAAATCACACTTAAGATGCTGGTCTTGTTTCCCAGTGAATATCAATCCATATGGCAAAATTATGACACAGTAAGAGACAGCAGTATTGAAGTCTTCAGAATATGCACCAGTTCCACTGCAGTTGCCTGCCTTGTGTCATAGTTTCCAACGTCATGAATACTTACAGTAAAAACAAACTTAATTGACATCTGTTGTTGTATTATGGAATGTAACTTATACACGAAGGAAAATCTCTGAACCATCAAAAGTCCAGGCCAGAAATGCAATGTTTTAGATGCCAGACAATTTCCATGTAATATCTTTTACTGCTCACCTGGATATCAATGATACAAAATTAAGAAAATATAAAATCTTAGGATACATAACCATATTGAAATCTAAAGTAGATCTAGAGGTGAGGCTAGAACATACACTCCAAACTATTTCAATTAGAGTCAGATGGTTCCTAAGATATATCAGTATCCTTCCATACAGCCCTAAATAGTTTAGCCCATGAAGCTCACAAATTCTTTCTTGTACAACCTGAAACCTCACTTCAGTAAACTTCCCTCCATTTCACTTTCCCATTTAAAAAAAAATATTAATTTCAAACACAAAAACTGCTACAAAGTTTAGGTAGCTGACTTGGGTGTAAGAATGACCTACTGTAAAAGTCACCAATGTAGTCCTACTGTGGCCACAGAGACGTCTGAATTTCGTCCCCCATTTTCTTTTTATCAGTTTAATCAATTACATTACAAAGCAAAATGATCATGTTTTCTCGTGGTTGTACTCAGCTGCATATTAAAAGACACTTATAAACCCCACAAGACTACACCTCCTTAAGGAATGGATTGACCAGACCAAGCAAGCATTGATCATACAAGAGCGACCCACAAAATCAGATCATAACAGTTACACTCTAAGTTTTTTCAATTATTTGGATTCCATTAAAGAAAATAAAATATACTGTGGCATTTGGAGATAGAATTAATATTTTGTCTGAGGGTGTTAAGTTACTGTTATTAATTATATGAAAGTATAAGACTTCAAGTTTAAAAACTAAATTGTCTCTAAAATAAGTCTTATCTGTTTTATAAAGATGATTGCATTGGTAATGACTTTGTGGTACTGTATAGTGGTTTGCACTGATGCTCCACAGGTCTTTGGTTCTGGGTTTGATTCCAGCTTTGGGCACTTTCAGTGTGGAGTTTTCATGTTCTACTGTACCTTTAGGCTTGTGGGTTCTCTCCAGGCACTCTGGCTTTCTCTCCAGTCCAGACACGCTGTCTGTTTGAATTGATGTCTCTAAATTGGCCTCCATATGCACACGTGCATGTCCTATAATGTCCTATAACACGTGCACTGGTGTTCTGTCCTGCCTTGTGCCCTATTCCATCAATCTTATATTGGACTAAGTGATTATTGAAAATGTATGGATGGAAGTTGAATAATAATGTCCATCCAGACCTAGACAAATACAGTCTTTGACATAGCTGAAAAATTCAGATGTGGTACATGCAATGGATCATTGTTGTATTCATAAGAACATAACCCTTTTTACAGAGTTCATGAGGCAATTCAACCCATTTGGCTTATTTGGTTTTCAGTAGCTTATTAAACCAAAGATCTTATCCAGCCTTTCTTGAAAGAGAGCAGGGGACCCATGTCAACAACAGCTTAGACAGTTTTTACTCGTTGTGTAAAAAGGTGCTTCCTGTTCTCAAAGTTAGATACAACTTCTCCTAGTCTCCATTTCTGTCCTCTGAAATGCATTTGGTTGTTCTTTTCTGGACAGATTCCAAAACAGCAGTATTTATTTTGTGTCACAGTGACCAAAATTGTACAATACTGTAAACATTTTACACTCGACTATAGATTAGCTTTGGATTGAGTGACTTCAAAAACAGGATGGCCCAGTGGTCAGTATTGCTATGTCGCAGCGCTGGGGCCCTGTGGAGTTTGTATGTTCACCCCGTGTTCACATGGGTTTCCTCCAAGTGCTCCGGTTTCCTCCTACATTCCAAAGATATACCAGTAGTTTAATTGCCTTCTGGGAAAATTGGCCCTGGTGTGAGAGTGTGTGCCCTATGATGTACTGGTGTTACATCCAGGGTGTACCCTGCCTTGCGCCTGTTGCTTGCTCTGGCCCCACTGCAACCCTACTGTACACTGGATAAAGCGGCTAGAAATCAGACAAACTTAAAAACACGCTTAAACATTTTATTTCTTATGTTTATGTATTTGCTTTTTTAAAACAGCAAACTTCTGGAGATAAGGGCAACAGCCTCTCAAGAAAACCCCACAGGGTTTAGAAAAAAAAAAGATGGGCCAGGTGAAATGCTATCTTGCAGTGTTTTGGCACTGCAGTCCCAGCCATCTCTGACAGCACAGAACTATCGATCTCGGTCAGGGACGTCTAGGGTTCCTGTCAGTAAGCCCGTTGGGCGCGGCGCACACTTCCTTCCTTGATGCGCGCAATGTATCTACAATGTAAACAGCCATCACAAAAACTCGATAGACAAGCAGACATTGGGACCCTAAAGTGGTGCCTTCATATCCCCGCACGCAGCCGGTAATGCAATTTATAGAATAATCCCACAATGAACCTGTTGCCAGTGCATCGAGTGTTAGGTCTAATACATCTTTCAATACAAATTACAAGCTGAAAGAAGTGAGAGATATAATAAGTATGGATTAGTTAATGTTCCGACGCTGCCCAACCAGGCCACTGTGAGAGCTAAATGAAGCACGTGACTCACGCCAGGGAAAAGACTGGGGTGGTGAGGGAAGTGCTTGAAATGAACTATTACACAGTTCATTTTCCATCTAGTGTGCTCCCTGGAAGGGGATTTTATCAGTTTTGAAAAGAATGTCAGTAAAAACTAGGCACAACATTTTTTTTTATTATTGATTGGTCTGAACGGTTAACCAGAGGGTTTGGGGAGTGCAGGTTAAAGGTCTATCTGCTTACCTTGTCCGAAGGATGTGTGGTAGATTGAGGGGATTCAAGCCCACAGAGAGGCTCATTGATTTGTGTAACCATGTAACTGACACTCTCTACATAATGGAGGCCAGGCCCCCAGCACTGTGAGCGAATGATGCTGCCGCTTTGCAGATGGGGAAAAAAATGTGTCAAAAAACAAAAAGCAGCTGGAAGACACCTTTTTTAAGACGTAATCTAGAAAAGAAAACATTATGCACAACCTAATTTTTTCCGCCACTTTTTGTTAAATTGGGATCTTATAAAAATCTAACAGTATTTACACAATATAAACACACGTGCTTTCTCATTTGGCTCTTTTGCCTCTCCAGGTGAGCCTGTGAGGGTTATCGGCTGTCTGTTTATTGTGGTAAAACACAGTTGATGCAGAACTCCATACACATCTCTCCTATGACACTTGTTTAATTACTGTACATGTAATGTGAATATGATACTAATGGAGAGGTGGAAACAGGTGTGAGAGAGTTGTTTCTACCCAAGCAGTCTAGGACCTTGTACGCTATAGCTCACATAGAGTATGTAAAGTGGAAGATAACAAATCGTCTCCAGGCTTCTCATAAAGCAAAGCAGGTAAGATTAAATCCAGTTCAGACCAAGAAGCTGCCTTCACTGATCACATATTTTCATTCTGAATAATGCTTTTCGTAGGGTCACTGCAAGAAAACACAAGTGAATCAATGACTGCTTTTAAGAAATTATTGTGTTTTATTGAGTAAGATTGTGTTCACCCTGCAGTGGGATGTACTGTAGCTAATGTGAAAATAAAAATGTTGTATTGCAGTTAAAGTAGTACTTTCTGCATTTATTTCTGAGCAACAAGCAAGTATTTAAGTATTTATAATATAGGTATTTATGTAGTTCTAATTGTTCTAGGTCTGTTGTGTATGTGTACTGTTAGACTCAAATCTGCCACACATGTCACTGGAACCTTTAACTGAAATTGTCTTTATTAGTTCTTATCATATAGCCAATGGCAAATGCCACATTCTGATTAAACCCATAGAAAGTTAGATCGATCTTTTTACTAATTAATTTAGTGTACAAAATCAGATCCCACCACATACAGATGCTCAAATAAAAACAACTGTTTTTCTGCATAATATTCTGATTTGGAGATTGCTGATACAGAGAACAGATACAGACGGACCAGTTTCAAGGTAATGCTAGATAGCACAAAACAAAATATTTCTCTGCAAATGTGAGAGGACTGCCCACGTCATTATTAAAATTGGCCAGTTGTCTCAACAAAAGTAAGAACACATCAGTCATGCTATTACACTCTCAAAAAGAACACTCTGGATTCGGGAAAGCCAGCTCTTGGTGGCCTTCTGCCCAGACCCCATTCCTAAGTTCGTGAAACTGCCTGACCTAATGTCTGCCTTCCTAAGTTGTTTCAAATCTGCTAGTTGCCAACTTGCTAAATAAAGTTTAAGGACACATAAAGGCTGTTTTTTGTGAAGAAGGTAAAGGCAAAAAGGAAAGATCTTTTTTGTTTCATGGTGTGTCCAGCATATTTATACAGGGCGCCACGATTATACATGAAAAAAAAATTTAATTTGATTAAGGTTGGGCACTGTAGCTTTCATTTAGACTTGCTTTTAGGCCACCTTCACTGTCACCATTTCCTACACCTGCTCTTTAACATTAACAGCTCTTGAACACTGGTTACAGCTATAAGTAACTACAGAAATGTGATAGGTATCACTGTTCATGATGCAGAGGACAAAGCACAAATAAATGGTTCCGAAATGTTGTACAATTCTCGCATGATCTACACATTTCCCAGAGTGGCTTCAGAGGGTGGAGTGGGGGGCAGGGGGAACTTTGGGAAATTTTTAGACATGCTCAAATTGAATGTCAGCACGCTATTTTTTTTTTGACCTTTGTTTTAAGGCAAGGTTTTCCAATGTGAAAAACTTTCTATGTAACAGACATTGAAGACTACATAAGTGCGCCATGGACTTAGTGCCATAAAACTGAGCACTAATTGGAACTTGTTTGTCCAGACAACAGTACAAATTTGCCACTGCAGCTACTGAGGACCGTCATGAAACTTGCAAGTCTGCCCTAGGCTCTGCTGTCCGTAGCTCTAACTCTCCTACTACTCAACAATTCACGCTGCTGAAGGCTTGCTCTATCCTCTGAAACTCATTACACAAGTGTAAACAAATCAGCCCTCTGCAATCTACTTTAAAGCTCCTCATTATACGTACATTGGACTGTGTGTGCAACTGGCAATCTTACCAGAAGCCGAGTGTATGCCAGCATCATGCAGCCAAGGGCAGCGTGCCACTGGCATAGAGCTGGGCCCTCCGTGGTGCGGCCTTTGAAGTAAAATGAGTGAAAAACAGCACAAGCTCGTGTAATCCCTGTTCAGGCTGGTGGAAAAATACAAGGACCCCTCTGATACCTGCAGCAAGCCACTTAGAGTCCATATGCATTAATATGCAGTAGGCTATTAAGATCACATTGTATAGCTAACAGATGAAATGTGTTTTTAAGGCTTTCTCTACTAAATTTAAAGCAGTTTCAAAAATGTATTTTGTAATCATGCTATTTTTGGTTATTATTTGCTTTGTTTTTATTATACAGAGTGAGCTAATTTTTTTATCTCAGACTTCAGGGACTGTGACAGGCCTGTACAGCAACAATGTTGCAGACACTGAAATTAGAAATTAAACGTCGCTTTACAAATGTTTCTCATTAGATTATCAAACAACAAGAACAACAACAGCACCAGAAAGAGAAAACACTTTGATGTGATTTCTGCAGTTTGAAATTTGCCAGGCGCAGTTTGAAGCTTAAGAAATCAATGTTTGCTTGCTTACTTTGTCATGTGTCATTAAAATCCTGTTACACCATACAGTAATTAATAAAAAACACATCTTATCTGAGTCTGTTGACTGTTACAGTATGTCTTGGTAGATCTGAACTCCTATGGAAGGGATAAATAACATTTTTCTAGATTTAATTGTCTAAACTCACTAAATATGAGAAAAAAACAGGGAATCTATCGTTAACACCCCTTTTTCCTGAAAGAAAATGGAATTTACTTGGATTTTCAAAAAAGTTTTTGCTCCGAATTAAAGATTAACTTTAAGATATTCTAATAAGATGACCTGGACAAAAATAGTGTATTATTCTTTGAACCTGAACACTTAAGGTACCAATGGTCCTATATAAAACATGCTTATAAGCATGCACAAATATTAAAAACATCTTCTAAATGTATTTTTGAATGTGGGTTTCCTAGGGAACATTGCTATTCCTTTACAATATATGTGATGACTATGATCTCTGTTATCTTCCTGTATGAAAAAATGCTTACAGTATGTCTGTTCAAGCAGGTGAAAGCACGTTTTAAGAGCTAGTAGTTTTGACTACTTGAGTCTGGCATGTGTTTTTAACCTAGAAATTATGCAATGAAAAAATAGCTTGCCCATCATTCTTATGATATGCAATAATGCTTTTTCTTAATTATAAATTATGTGTTCAGTGTAATGCATGAAAAATAGAACAGGTGTTACACATGTAATGTGCACTGAAAATGAGTCAAAATGTAATGCAGACATGCTGAAGGGAAATAAAGGCTGGCTGACTGTATTCTGTAGCAGACATTCATACTAAATACTTCAGAAATAATTCAAATAACAGAGGTTATTTATCAAATCCATGTTGACGTAAACCAGAACTTCATAAAATAAATGCTGCTTTAAATACATTAAAATCTATTTTTTATTCTGCATTTGTTTGCAACATATTCCAAGTAATTCAAACACAAAAATATATTTTAAAAAATTAAAATAATTTTAGAATAATATTTCCACATTACTGTAATACAGTATGTATCTCTTGTCCACAGTTTTGTTTGTATAGACTGCATGGTTTGAAAAGCAAAGATAATAAGTTTCTGCAAAGATAATACATTTAAAGTCATGTGTACATTTATCTGGAGTTACTGGGCAATAAGTACTTATACATAACATATAAACGTCATAAAAAACAAATACTACAATAATGTAAGAAAAATTGAGAACTTTTCAAAAGTGCTGTCTTTTCTTGCTCTCTTCATCACTATACTGTACTGATGTCTTTGATTTCAATTTAGGAACGGAATAAATGTACTTTGTAAAGAATGGAATTATTTATTACTCCCACAACTTGGTCAGGACCCACAGGTCAATGACAGAGCATTTGCTTGCTTCTACCTTTTCCTGAGAGCATGCAAGACTTTTTAAGCGGCCACACACAGGCATTACCAGCCCACGACGCAAATAAGAGAGATGGAGCCAGTCAAGCACGCTGGTGGGGAGTATTTTTTTTAAGTGAAAAGTCATGCAAAGGTACAAAGGGGACCTATGTCTCTGGTGGAACAGGTACATCTACAGCCGCCTCGGAGTGCACTCAAGTGCTATTAAAGGGAGCCCCTTTGCTTTTGAGCAAGGCCCCTTCGCTCCATGCAGGTACAAATGGCTATTTGCTGTACATCTCCCTCTACATACTTGCGTCTACTAGTCTGGCACTAACAGCATGTAAAACAAAAAAGAGTGCCATTTTTATTCACAAATGGCCCCTCTGAATACAAAGCTTTCTGAATGGAGAAGTCGAAGTGCTATTAGGACACCAAAGCAAAAAGCCGGTGTGCATCCCCCGTCAATAGGTCTAATGCGTTGCAAATACTAAAGAACAGTGCAACCCTGGCCACACACCCACCCACACACACACACACACACACACACACACACACACAGAAGCACACCCCTTGCATATTCTCTTCTAATCTGAATTTAGATTTAGAAGGCCGTAGGCTCAGGCAAAAGTGGTCCTCTTTATGTTGTTTTGGTGGAGCAACAATACAATCAAGGACAGGTACTGTATCATTTCAGACTTCGAAATGTGAAAGAGGCAACAGCTTGCAAGCAAACAGGTGAACAAAAGGAGACAGAGGTGGGCCAGGGAGGCTTGTAAAGAAACAAAATACTCTGTATTGCTTTAAAAGTGTAAAAATCCAAGTTATTTCTTAATTAGGGTCTTTGAAGAATTTGAATACATCTGCAACATTGAGAAGAAGATGCTTACTGTATGTATGCATTAACGTGGTCAGTGATAAAATTAAGCCATGTCTGTCATGTTAACTATCTCACACTTTGTGGTGGTGGAAGAAGTTTAATAACTGGCAGAATAATAAACTTGCTTCACACACAATATCAAGGTAAAGTGTAAAATGAGAATTGATTTCAAAAGTTGCATGCTACTTTCTCAATTCTGTGTTTTTGAAATGTAAGCAAGGATTCAAAAACTATTTTTATTCCCAAACAGCAGATAGGGTGGAAACAAGCACTGTAAATCACATTAATCTGTAATTTCCAAAGAAAGCTCACATTTTCTCCCAAAGACCACATTTTCCTGTACGCATTGAGCGCCATCCTGCCTCACTTTCTGTAAGCATACACCTTCACCAAACAGATTAAGCACCTTTTCTTCCTATTTCATTTTCATTTGTTGTCTTGGAAATATCTACAAACATTATATAACAAGATATTTTTCTGTAAAAATGTTTGTTATAGGGATGGCTTGATTTAACAACAGAGTTTTAAAAATGCTTATTTTTTTCAACATGAGTGCCATGAATTTACTTGTGAAATACATTAATTTCCCCAATGCTGTATTTCCATTTGTAGCAGTTTCTAAATCCCTACCCAAGCCTTATTCTTGAGGTAGTTGTTATTTTCATCTGCACAGTGCCTTGAGGATAATTCCTATCTAAATTGTATTGTTTTATATTATATTTTGAGGTACTTGTGTCCTTCAGAGATCTTCACTTTAGCTTGGATATCTACAGTAGAGATGGATTCTAAATGTTTTGCTGAGCTCTTCCAACACTCAGGTAAAAATATTACCACTCTTTCAAATTGTGGAGACACATTTAATCATTTTATGTGAATTTGTCCAGAAGAATCCTTCAGGCAGGAAGCGTAGGGTTAATTAAACAAGACAGGAAACATCACTATGCCTCACTCATCACAGAATTACCTAATGTACAGTAGCTCTTCTGAACAATAGCTTACACTGTGACAGGATCTATCTCTTTAATAGTTTTCCCTTTAAAACAAAAGTCAAGGGAAAAGTTTTTGTTTCCCTTTTAAACAAAAAAAAGAAAAAAGACAAAACAAGAAGAACGAGTGTCTTCCACTATCTTCTGTTTTACACCTTCTTGAGAAGGCTCTTGTGTCAGCGTGCACAGATGTGACAGAATGTTTTTCTTCTCTAAAACGCTGCCTCTTTCTGACACGCTGGAAAATGTACAGCCAGAGAGTGCTCCAGGCGAAGATGCCACACCAGCCTCGCATCTGTCGGCTTTCATTTGTCTACAACTGTGCTTACAGATAAAACAAGGCTTCCAGATGTCACAGCAAGCCGCATTATGAATGCTGACTCTACATGAGATGCTATCATTTGCTGTCAGTGAGCCTGAGCCACCCCTGTAAAATATTAAGAACTCTTTATCTGGCCCAGCAAACCTAGCAGAACTTCTTTCTATTTTTTAAAGTCTTAAAGGAAGTTCAGGGTTGAAGACTGGAAAACTGTAATGAAGCCTTTTTCTCTGACCTGAAAATGCTCCTGGAGTGGAGGCATTTGTGTTCCACTGACTGCCCTAAGCGGTCTTGACCCTTTGACCCTGGACATACTTTGGGAAACATAACTAGCAACGCACTAATTTGACTGTCAGCTCCATCACTGTGCCTGTTGTGACAAAGGCACTCTGGGTGGAAGGTAGCCTTATATTTTATTGATAAAGACATAGCCATTAAAGAAATTCATACAGTATAGAAATGTGCTGTCCCCTTTCTAAAAAAGCCTATCTAAAAGTAAAAACAACCACAAGGGATTCCAAAAACATCTAGAAGATATATTCATTCTATTTTTAAAAATCCAGTGATATTAATTCAATACATGTTGTAACCTAGGTTTGAAATAAGGGTTTGTTGTAATACTGGCTCAGTCAAGCATACAATAAGCTCCCCAAATCTCTATTTCCTATAATTGGTTAAACATCATCTCATGTCATCTTTGTGCATATCAAAATTTCAGTTTTAGCATCCATTCTGTAAAGGAAAAGTAGTGAAACTCAGAAGTAAGATATGAAGCTTTCTTTCACTGTGTAACAGAATGATATTTTGACAGAATCTGCTCATGCACACTGCCTAGCCAGGTTTCAAACACAGTACAACTAAGAGACATATCAAACAACATTTTGCTGTGAAATGCGTGACACTGACACTTATTTAATGCAAGCTGGGATTCTAATGAAAAGAGAACATTCAAAGTTGTAGAGGGCTACAGAACTTTTGAATAAAATGTTAAAGGGATGTGGCATTTGGCCATAATTGATAACAGCCTTCAATTAGTTTCATTTGGTGGCAGATATCTAAGAGATCTGGTACCATTTATTGCAACATTATTTTTTAATTATTTAAAGCAAATATAAACATGCCTGAATATATTTTGAGCACACTACCTCTTGATAAAACTGATAAAATTCTACATAAAACATTAAGTGCTAATGTTATGAAAAAGGGATGCAGTGGACAGGTCTCAGTTACAAGGAACTGATATGAGGTAATAAGTCCTCTGGTTAGAAAGAGGCCTGCATACAGCTGGCAGAGCCCAAACTGAATGGTGGACAGCTTGCAGAGTTCAGACAGGGCTTGTTTTAATCTCCATCTTGTCAGATGCAGAAAAGGGAATTGATTTTCACTGTAATTCAGTTTTATGACTAGCTTGCACTTTCTCACGCACTGCTGGGATAGTAAGAAGGGACCTTCTGCGGATTATGTCTAATAAATTCTACAAAAACACACAGGCTTTAAATTTTGAAACCCAGTGCCTTGTTGATAACATTTCTCTCCAGGATTAGAAAATTAATGAAATTTACAATGGTCTCAAGATGCATGTAAAACGAATGGATTGATTTAGTCACTTTCTCATTACGTTTGGCAATGTATTGTAAGTGATGCACCTCAAAAGTACTTATAGAGCATTCAAACATATGGATGATGGCATCCAGGATACACTGCTGCACTGCCAAGCTTAAATGTAGCTGTAGCACATTGATGGGTCTTATAGTTTTCAGCACAGTAACATGACTAGGCATCCTGCCATCACTGTCAGGATGATACTGATGAAAATCTGCAGTGGGTAGCTCAAGGTCTCATTGTAAGTCTGATCCAGTAACTCTGTGATATTCCACACTGCTGAGGGACAGATGAGCACACCGACACTGGATACACTTTCACTAGACAGATGTTTAGCAAAAATAGGACGTCCAAGTAATCTAAAACAAAATCTAAAAATGCCAGACCACTTCCATTTTGGTAAAAACTTTTTTACCATCAAATTTGCTGAGAGCTGTTAAAGTTCAGCACAGAAGAGACTTGACTTACTCTTAAAAATGGTTGCTTACTCTGACAGAAAATATGAAACGTGTCATTACATCCCTTTACGTCAAGCTTACCACAGTGCAATTCAGCCACGAAGTTTCACAGCCAGAAATTCAGGCTGTCTTTGCAAACCCGTTATTGTTTGGAAACATGCAGAGACTTGGGGATCGGCATAGTTTTATCTTGATCGGCATTTTTATCTTGAACTGTTCTGAAAGGCTCATCTTCTCACACAGTGGCATGGTGGTGAGCGAAATAGTAAACCACTCCCAGAGAGACTGGTACCCACAATCTCTCGGCCACCTCCTCCATAAACCCACCCCCTCCAGTCAGCCTCCTTCATCAACAGCAGCTTCCTGGCCTGACACGCGACTGTGGTTTCCCAGTAATCGCTTTGCATGGCTCCGGGCCCCGTGGTTGACATTTTTGCTCTAATCTTTGTTTATAGAGAGAGTAAATCATCTAAACAGAGCACGTTCCAATGTGCAGAGCTTGATGGTTAGGCGATAAGGAAGGGCTTGGCACCAACCATGAAACTGGCAACTGCTCCAGATTATGAAGATAATATGTTGCTGTCCTAATATTTAATCGAGTACTATGTGTGTAAACCATGCACACACTGTATACTGTACATACACCCACATAAACTTGCATTTACCCTGCCATTTTAAAGTGAGCATGCCCCTAAAACTGAATTGCCTGTAGTAGTTCTGTGGCCCCTACCATATCTACACATGTTGTACAAGGCCAAGGAGCCTTATACTGTGCACTGTTTAGTCTTTTGTTTTTCATCACAGTTAAATGACCTATCTGGTCAAGGCTGCTCCTCTTAGGAAGGCACATACACACATCGAACATTTTTATAGAACTAAACAAAGAAATCTTGTGTTGGGAAAAGGCTTGCAACCTGTACAACTATTTTAGTATTACTGTATATCTCTGAGCTCAAGGCTAGTCACCTGCAGCAAAGATCAATGTCCTCCCTTCAGCAGCTGTGTTGTCTTCAGCGATTGCTTCTAATCTCTTTAAGCCTTAAACTACAGTATTAATATACACTATTCTTATTTTTCATTTATTTTTAACACAAAGAGAAAAATAAAACTTGCTTAGTGATTTCAGCTGTGTGCGGCACACTGGTACAGTAGTTAGCACTGCTGTCTCACAAAGCTGGGGCTGTGGGTTCAATTCCTGGGGTGCTACAGTATGTGTGTGGAGTTTGTATGTTCTCTCTGTGTTTATGTGAATTTCCTCTGGGTGCACTTGTGTCCTCCCACACTCCAAAGACATCCTGGCAGGTTAATTGGCTTCCTTTAAAACTGGTCCTGGTGAATGTGTGCCTTGTGTGAGGGTCTGTGTGTTCCCTGCAATGGACTGGTGTCCTATCCAGGGTGTATCCTGCCTTGCGCCCATTACTTGCCAGGATAGACTTGGGCTTCCCTGCGACCCTAAGCAGTTAGAAAATGGATGGATAGATGGATGAATAGACTTCATCTGGGTTAGCTTCAGCTTGGGCTGAACCTGGGAGCTGAAGATCTGCTCAAACAAATTGTTGTTGTGAGTTTTGTGTTATTGTTTTTTTTATTTTCCCTGGAGTAGTGTAAATCAGGACTGTGTAATCTCATATGGATCAGCAGTGGAGGGCTTTAATCTTACCTTGACAATATGTTTGTTTCTTTTTAATTCATAGCTTTATTGTGATTGCAATAAAATGGAGCTTTCAAAAGACAGACAATACAGCTAAAAATACATCTCAACTGGGCTTTGCCTCAGTTAGATTTCACTATACACACATATTGTATATTGCACATACTGTATGTGCACAGTCTTATTAAAATAAAAACTCTAGAATACTGTACTGTAGGCATAAGGCATAAGGCATACTGTAAGTAAAAATTTTCTATCTTTATTAACTTTTATTGAAAAGATTTCCACGAACATTGTTTCAGGGTAAGTGGTTCCTAGGCTGTTTCACACTGACTGACTTCCAGACAAATATCAAATTGCAAATTGCACATAGGTTCAGATGTTTTGTGGATTATTCACTAAGGACCTCCTGGTTTCTTAATAGAGAGAAAAAAATTCTCACAGACATATATAATACCTAAAACCTAAAAAACAGGCTCTTTAGAAAAAAAGAAGCTGATTTCTAAAAAAAAAACAAAAGGCCACAAACAGGAAGTATCATGCAGAGAGGTCACAGAAAGTGAGCAGATAATCCTTTTTCTTATATTTATGCTTCATTTACTATATTTCATTTAGAGTATGCATGTGGTGTAAATAAATTAACCCATCTTTTCAGACTTACATTCATTCTGCAATTGTTCTCTGATATTCTGAAACACCTACGGTAAAGTGACAGGTTTAGATTAGCAGTCTAATCTGGTATGACTCTTGTAACATAATAAAACTGAAAAGAGGTCCATCCATACAAGAGGTATATAAAACGAACAGTTGTTTTATCTGGTCCTAACAACCTCTTTTAGTGACAGGGAATGTAGCAGCAATGGAGATATGAGTGGAAACCAGCTGGTTATCTGTTTAACTTTACAAATCTGGCTACTACCACCAGCTTGATACAAGAAAACTACTTCAAAGTCAATAGTCAAAATCTCAAAAGAAGAAAATCAATAGTGGGCACTTTTAGGAAAGTTGACAATGGTGGATCAGAAAAAGAACACAAGCCTCCTCGGCATATTGAAAAATTCTAGATGAATAATACAATAAGAACAACCACCTTAACAAAGCAGTCTAGGCTGGGCCTGTGTTGATTCAAGGGTAACAGCTGTTGGGCTGTAATCCTTAAACAACACAACATTATGCTTAAAGCCTTATTCATTGCTATCAGGGAGATTGCTTGAGTTTGCGGCAACACTAAGCAGGCACTTGTCCAGCACAGTTTACAATAAGCAAAATAAAGTTACTTCTGCAAAGGCATCAAGAAGCAATTTTGAGTTATTACAGTTTCCAACCAAATTGATTAATATTAGCCAAAGTAACTGACTGAATGCAGTGCAAAAGATACAACTACTAGTTTAATGAGGCCTGATTTTCCCCCAGGTTACTCTCTATTTTTTAGGCTAGCTATCATATTCCTTTGCCTGCTTCCATTTAAGTTTTGGTTTTCTATTTGTTATTGAGCAGTTAGGCAGCTGCAGAGCCTTTTTGGAGCTAAGGATTGTTGAGAACTCCTCCTGTCTGAGGTGAAGTGAAGCCAGACCAATTGCCAGGGAAGGCTGAGAGTTTTGAAAGGCAAGGAGAGTGCTCTCCGCTCACCTGCATGACAGGGTGTCCATTTAATAAAGCCACTGATGCACAACCACCAGCAAGGCTAATAAGGTGGGTGAAACAAAAAACAACCTAAACTCCACAGACAGATGCTTTAAATCACACACATGTTCAGGGAAACTATTTGAGCACCTGAGAGAGAGGGGGTCTGCACTGTGCATCACTGCAGGAATTCCAGGTTTTTCAACATCTTTCATTAACTCTGTGTTCTCTGGAGAATAATATGGACCTTCCAGGCTTTTCAACATTGGAAGCTTTGGTTTGAATCCAGCTAGGATCACATATGAAATATGTTTGGAAGTCTAAACTGTAGACTGTAACTGTAAAGCCCCGTACAAAGTAAATCACATGTCATATAACCAAACAGTTCAGCATAACAGATTACTAGCTGTTGGAAGATGACAGAATGGCCCATGGACTTGACTATGTATTATCAAACAGTGAGGGCCATTCTTCATGCCTCTCACAAAAATGGAAGCATGCTCCTTCATACTCTCTAAACACTTACCCACCTTGCCTCGTGACTCCTGTGAACATCCATCACTATGAACATCAGTTCCTAATGCTCAAGTCAGAAGGCACACACACACACTTCCCCTATGTCAGAAACATTCTGTGGTTCTCAATTGGGATCAGGCAGATGGTCAGAACACAGTACTACTTGAAGGTTACAGGGAAATTTAGGCTGTAACAGGACTGAGGAACCCCAGTGACAGATGATTAAAATTCTTAATTTTTGACCAGCAGATCAATGAGTTTTCTGTTTTTAAATGAACTGACCCATCAAAAGTAAAATTTCCTTCTATCTGCTTGGAAATAAAATACTTAAGAAAGACCCAAACTTCTTCATCACACTTATTAAAAAACACCCACACTCTGTCTTCAAAATGTGACTCAAAACTAAACTAAAAGTTATGATTCCAAGATGAGAAATCACTTCAGGGAGTCATTACAGTAACTCGCTTTCCTCCAGTACAGGACAGCATATAGTACATGTAACTTCTAGGGAATTTGCCGAGGATGAAATATAGAAAAAAGGGAAAGACAAATGTATGCCATATTAAGAGGCCCCTTAAATGCTTCATCTGAAGGGAGGGTATTTGAAGAATGGAGGCATGTCATTAATACAGGCGGAATATTCCTTTTCATTGTAATTACAGCTCCTAGCACGGCCCTGCTGAGTTGTGTCAGTTGTGTTCCAGTGGCGTCTTGTTCACACTCTCTACCAGCATTAGAGCAGTGTGAGATGGAGGACACAAGGGAGGGAGCTGAATAAACCAGCATCTCAAGTAACACTGCAGGCCTGACTGTTGGGGCTTTGAAGTCCCTAGTATTTTTTGGGGGGGTTTGGTGTCGCAGTGGGCCTAATTCACTCATGTTGATCAAACCCATTTTCAGCTCTGGGGGCTCGAGTTCAATCTTTTTGTCACAAGTGAATTGAGTCTGGCGTTCTGAAGCACAACCCACACAGAAAAAGCACTCTCTAAGAAGTGCATGGGAACGAAATAAGACTACTGGGAAGGCTGATGTTTATTAATTGGTTTGGCAGCAAAAACAACTCCAGAACCATGGCTAGCACAGGTAAGAAACATTCCCCAATGATGAAGTATCGATGTTGCACTAAGGTTCTAGGCACTTTTCTCTCAATAGTAATAAAGCATAAGGGGACCTGCTATGTACTGTAAATAAATGAATCCAAAAACCAAGTTTTTGTTATTTAGCTATCACTTATCAAATCAAAACACCGCAGACCTTAGTGGACTCCACGTCCTTTTACATAATGACTGTGTCTGAATTTTAGAAAAGATTCCTCATCGGCTTATATGGTAAAAGCCTGTGCCCACTGCGCAGACATGGCTGAAACCTGGCCTGGTCTCTGACTTTGGCACAAAGACCAGACCGACCTGCCTATTGTATATGTTTCTGAAAGAAACATGCAAGGTTCCTAATTTTGCATGATTGAACTAACTCACACCAGCAGAAAGAAAACAAACCAACACTGTGCACACTGTAGCCATGCCAAAAAGGAAACAATTACATGGGGCAGAAAAAAAGAAAATACTCCACTACCACTAAGAAAATGTGTGGGGTTAGAAATTTTTCAGTTGGTGTAGTTCACAAAGGTTAAATGCTAAAGGTGTTCACCTAGAAATCATTTTCTTTCAGATATGCTATTTAACCATGGTAAATACTGTACAGTAACTATAGCTCCTTCTAATTTACCTTATCATTAATGTTTTTTTAAGCTGCTATGGTTTTCATAGTTAATGTAATGAAATACATTAAATACTGTACCTAAGACACTATGAAAACTGGAAAACACCCACAAGTGCACATATGCTGTAAACATTCTGTATGTACAGTATACATACAGTATTATTTTTTACATCACTGACAATTCGTCATATTTGGCCTTTTTTACATATTTTAGGTAGGCATTCAGAAAATAATGATCCATAGTGTCACAGGGACGATAAAAGCCAATTAAATGGTTGCAATTTTTCTTCTAGATCTTTTCCTACAAAGAAAATTGCATGCCACAATCACTGTACCTGTATCTTAAACACAGGAACACGATCAAAGACATGTAAAGAATAGGGATATAGGCTTTATTCTACATTTTCAGGATGTTAACTACGAAATTGGGAAATACAAGATAATAATATTAAATTGCAAATGAGGACATATAGGAAGAAAATGAGGCAGGTGTTGAAGAGATACAATTATTACAATTATTAAATAACTACATACAGTATACATTGCAGGTCTGTCTGAAGGGTAGATGTGTGTGTACATGAATATACACAGCTGTCACTTAGTGAACTGTTTACTCCCTTCATGTCTGCACAGGCACGCAAGCCATACAAAGGAGTTGCAACCAGGACCACAGTCATCTAATGAACATTCTTTTATTATAGATTTAAAAAAATATACTGTATATACCAAATGTTTCAGACTTAAGTGACACTCTATCTGGAGTTTTTTTTTCCAAAGTAAAACTGCAGTTTATAAAATTTTATGCCAAGGTCCACATAAAGATAATCATGTGCTCTTGCATACGTGTGTAAAAGGGAGAGTGAGAGAGGGAGCTGTCAGCAGTGTGAAATGGAGCTGCTTCAAAGTCGAGAAGGCCATGACCTGAATCTGGCAAATTCACTCGCTAGCCAAGATGTTAAAAAAAACAGACTTTGCGAGGCCTCTTGGCAGCTCCCCACCACCAGCTAACAAAAGTCGTGCTGAAAGGCAGGATACAAGGCCCAGCTCTATGAACCCACTCTCTTTTGGTCTGCTTGCTAAAATATTTGTGGTCCAACAGGCAACAGGAGTCTCCCAGTGAGAGACAGAACATGAAGTAAGGTGACAAGCCTAGGCTTTCTTTAACACTCCTGTTGCACTTGGAGAGGACGTGTTCTGTAAATGACTGCTGCCCATCAAGATTAGCTAGGATAAGGCATGCTCCCCTTTTCAAGACCATCATAAAATTACTGGATTACACACAGATAAGGATTCTGCCAACAGGGCAGCACCTTGCCAAGTCAGTTAGATCTGCTGCCTCATAGATTGGTCCTGGGTTAGATTCCAGCCTGGGGTGTCCTGTGTGTCGAGTTCAGTCTGTGGGCGTTGGTTTGCTCTGCTTTGCTCACCCCTCCTGTGGTCATGCTAGGTAATTAATTAGTGTCTCAAAATTGTCCTATGTGTCTATGTGCCCTGCAACTGACTGTCACCCCATCCAAGGTGTAAAGCTGTTTTGCACCACATACAGTAATTCCAGCTTTTTGCATCTGCAACCTAAGATTTTTGCTGCTGCAACCTCCGATGAGTTATAAGCGAGCAGTGTTTGTGGCTTTATAATGATGGAGGGAGAGATACTGCAAATTGATTAACTGAATTATTCTAACATATGGACATCTGCACCTCGAAACATCCGTATAAGTAGTCTCAAAGGGAAGAACCATGTTAAGGTTTTCATAAATCATACCTTAAACCTTTGCCAAGGCCGAAGTGTAGAAAACTTTCATTAGAATATCAGTGCTGTATCTTCTTAGTGGATAAACAGAGGCCTTTACTTTCCAGACATGTGGAGTCAATCCTGGGCAATGTTTTCTGGTCATGGAACAAATACCAGCATAATAACTGACAATAAGTGAGTATTTATATTGCCCGTACTCATCTCAACTGGCCAAATTTCCCCTTGGCCTTTACCAATCATGGCCTCCTAATAATCCCCATCTATGAATTGGCTTCATCACTCTGTTCTCCTCCCCATTACTAGCTGGTGTGTGGTGAGCATACTGGTGCTGTTAGATAATTCTTTGACTGCCATCGCATCATCCAGGTGGGGGCTGTACAGTACATTGGTGGTGGTGGAGGGGAGTCCCCACTGTAAAGTGCTTTGAGTGGAGTGTTCAGAAAAGCACTATATAAATGTAAGTTGTTGCTATTATTATTATTATTATTATTATTATTATTATTATTATTATTATTATTATTATTATTATTATTATTATTATTATTATACCTTCATAGCATCTGGTCTTACAATGCTAAGACGTCTGTCTCTTCAGATAATCTTATTGATCACATAGCAGTAAGTGCTGTAATTTCACCATATGTAAGCTATGATTCTAAAAAGAGTTGCCAGTATTTCACCATGAAATGATACAGTGTATGCACTGTATTTTATAAAAATAATTGTTGAATTTTAGGCTTTGAATTGTATCATTTATTATAGAGCTTCAGTATTTACCAGGGCCTTCCATTTTTTCCACATTCATTGTAAAAATAATTAATTAATAATTCAAATCCTCAATATCAAGAGCTTCGTGTGCAATCCCTTTTCCAGCTGGAATCGATCTGAAATTCGGACAGGACTTCACTATGGATATGGATGTCTGAAATGAGAAGACATCGTTTATGTTCCATTTACACTTCAGGTGTGGACCAGTTAGGCTTACAGGGTAAGAAAGAGCCAGCACACTCTTTTTTTAATTTACTGTTGAGTACATTCCTAATATTATCATGAAATATTTCTAATGAAAATCAGAACTTTCTTTAAAGTTACTACAGGATAGTTGTTGCTGACATCAGGGGAGGTGTGAGTACTAAAGTACAGACGAGATTAAACCAGCTATGGGGGCAGACATTTAGCTACAAAAACCTATTATATCTTTTATATATGTCAATACCCATTTTATGTTGCAGGGTTTTACTGATGGCAAATATAGTGAACACACATTCACTCATGTACAGTATAATGTTCCAGAGTGCTAATTTACAGTATTAGAGTGCATTATTTATCATTTATTGAAGTTTCCACCCCAAACATAATCATTCTCTACAGAAATGAGGTTTTAAAAATTGCAACTCATATTATTTGAAACTATTTCACAACTAAAACCAAAGTGTCTAGGGTCCTTCATAATATGCAAATATATAATATATATTTTGTCTTTGGTAATACGAAACAGCCTGGCAATCGTCCTTGGTGGCACACTGTATGTTTGATCATATTATTGCTAAAGCATGGCTGAATGCATTTTTACTTTCTAACTATTTTAGAGAGGGGTGGCATGGTGGCTTAATGGTCAGCATTGCTGCCTCACTGTACTGGGGCCCTGGGTTCAATTATGGACCTGGTATGCTGTCTGTGTGGAGTTTGTATGTTCTTCTCCCGTGTGTGTGTGTGTAGGTTCACTCCAAGTGCCCCAGTTACCTTCAACAATTCAAAAAAACATACTGGGGGGCTAATCGGCTTCTGGGAAAATTGGCCCTGGTTTGAATGAGTGTGTATGTCTGTGTGTCTTCCCCACAATAGTGTATACTGCCTTGCACCTGTTGCTTGCCGGGATAGGCTCCGGCTTTCCTCTGATTGCACACTGCTCAATAACCATTATGTGGTACCCTGCGCTCCAAAGTCAACTTATCAGACTGCTAATTAATTCTGATTCCATTGATTTATCATTGAATGACTTATCTGTGAATCATAAGCAAGTGACATTTGGCAGTGTCTGTGCATGACAGCACCTGCCAACAAGAGAACCTAACAAGAGCTATATATTTCAAAAATTGATAAATTAATGATTTGGGAAACCATCTCTACTAAAAAACCTGCCAAGTCCCAGCATGCAAATAGTAATAGTTGATAGTAATAGAAAGTGATTTTCCAATGAGCTTAACAGGGACAGAGAAGCCAGCTATCTCAGCAAAAGTGGACATAATGTGTGTAATATCGGTGCAGTGCAAGTTCTGAGTGTAATAAGGTCTGTTAAGAAAAACAAAACGCATGCTAGAACATATTAGACTGTTGTTATCTAGTCATAATTCTGAACATGTCACATTTGTATGTTACACAGGTTATGACTCATGAGACCTAATTTCTGCTGCTCTTTTGAGAAAAAAATCAAAAGGAATAATGATAATAGGTGAAACTTTGGATATTGTGGAGGGAAAAGAACTTTAGAGCAATGACGGTGGTAATTATTTGACTTCATGCTGTTCTATTGAGAAAACAAAAGCTTACCTAACATAACACACTGCCACCTCTAACATTTCATGAACAGACTTGAAAGGATATGTTTTTCATTGCAGAAAGAAAATGATAAATCATGATCATGTTATTCATATGTTAAGAAAGTCTTTCATCAAATCAGCATGTGTTTTCCCCAGTACTTAACCAAACTGATCTTCAATCAAGACAATTAAAATATGTATTTGACTTAGGCCAATATTCTGGTATATATATAATACATAAACTACAAGAAACACCCTCTAACCTGTAGGGCAATAGTGTCTTTTAAGATCATGCGGGCCCCATATATTTGCCCTATAGCTGTGCAATGCTGACGAAACTGTTGTCAGTGTTAGCTAACTTTGACTTCTAACTTTCTTCTTAGTGTTGTGAAATGGTCCTAGGTAATTAACATTCATGTTCACATTACTTTAAATATAAAATGATCATTTCTATTATCCTATTGTCTGGCCTGGGCTCTGTCACCAATATTGTTTTTGTCCTACTCAAGTCACAGCTACTCTACATAACAGTGCCCTTTGTTCGACTAAAAAAAAGATAATTCTGCAGCCTTTTCCTGCA